>NW_010160555.1:0-983 GCF_000695765.1 Mesitornis unicolor | reverse complement strand
ACACCAACCCCTCATGGGGTCAAGCCAGGACCTCATTGGCCGAAGCCAAGACCCCATTGGGTGCAGCCAGGACCTCATTGGGTGACACCAAGACCCCATTGGGTGTCAACAAGACCTCATTGGGTGACACCAAGACCCCATTGGGTGTCAACAAGACCTCATTGGGTGACACCAAGACCCCATTGGGTGTCAACAAGACCTCATTGGGTGACACCAAGACCCCATTGGGTGACATCAAACCCTCATTGGCCAAAGCCAAGACCTCATTGGATGACTCCAAGATCCCATTATGTGACACGAAGACCCCATTGGGTCAAGCCTAGACCCCATTGTGTGACATCAAGACCCCATTGGGTGTCACCAAGACCTCCTTGGGTGCAGCCAAGACCCCATTGGGTCAAGCCTAGACCCCATTGTGTGACATCAAGACCCCATTGGGTGTCACCAAGACCTCATAGGGTTAAGCCAGGACCCCATTGTGTGACTCCAAGACCTCATTGGGTGACTCCAAGACCTCATTGGGTGACACCAAGACCCCATTGGGTGTCAACAAGACCTCATTGGGTGACACCAAGACCCCATTGGGTGACATCAAGACCCCATTGGGTGTCACCAAGACCTCCTTGGGTGCAGCCAAGACCCCATTGGGTCACACCAAGACCCCATTGGGTGTCACCAAGACCCCATTGGGTGACACCAAGACCCCATTGGGTGACACCAAGACCCCATTGGGTGACATCAAACCCTCATTGGGTCAAACCAGGACCTCATTGGGTGACATCAAACCCTCATTGGGTCAAACCAGGACCTCATTGGGTGACATCAAGACCCCTTTGGGTGCAGCCAAGCCCTCATTGGGTCAAGTCAAGCCCTGATTGGGTGACACCAAACCCTCATTGGGTCAAGCCAGGACCTCATTGGCCGAAGCCAAGACCCCATTGGGTGCAGCCAGGACCCCATTGGGTGACACCAAGACCCCATTG
>NW_010160554.1:0-550 GCF_000695765.1 Mesitornis unicolor | reverse complement strand
TGCAGTACTCCAGGTGGGGTCTCACCAGGGCGGAGTAGAGGGGCAAAATCATCTCCCTCCCTCTACTGGTCACACTTCTTTTGATGCAGCCCAGGATGTTTGGCCTTCTAGGCTGCAAGCACACATTGCCAGCTCATGTTTCTTCATTGACTGACACCCCAAGTCCTTCTCCTCAGGACTACTCTTGAGCCATTCTCTGCCTACCCTGTATTTGTGCTTGGGATTGCCCCTACCCACGTGCAGGACCTTGTGCTTGACCTTGTTGAATTTCATGAGGTTGGCATAGGCTCACCTCTTCAGACTGTCCAGGTCCCTTCAGACTGCCCAGGTCCCTCTGGATGGCATCTCTTCCTTCCAGTGTGTAAACTTGTCCTGGTTTGAGCTAAATTGAACTCATTTTCTGTTTAATGATTTTACTTTTCATCTCAGTCTCTTCTAAGTGGCTGAACTTGCAGAAACTAGCAGCATGGGTTTTTTTTTTCCAGACAGTGAGTACTGATACTGTTGAAGGCCACTGTTTCATCATGGGTGTCATGTCTGCACCTATGGG
>NW_010160553.1:0-1224 GCF_000695765.1 Mesitornis unicolor | reverse complement strand
TTCTCCTTCAGATGAGGCAAGTATTGCCACAAATTGACAGAAAAAGTGTGAGGAAGCACATATGGGCACTCATTCTTTAACATTCTATGGTTAACACAGTAATTTCATTTTTAGGACTGTAAGACTGGTACTATTCACTATCAATTAACACTTTCCTAAAAATTTAATTAAAAAAAACCCACCCCGCAAACTTAAAAACAATTGACCTTAAAAGCAATTGGGCTTTTAGCCCAACTTAGCACAGTGCAAACTTTTGCCTGATCCTCAAAAACTCCACAAAATTCCTAGCTTAAAGTAAACCCCGAGAGACGTCAATCTAAACTGCAAGACTGGGATTCAGTACCTCTTTCCATTTGCCTTAGTTTTAACATTTCCTTCTTCCAAATTTGACCTGAGAGAAGGGCAAGAAGCCCTTTATAGTTGCAACTCTATAGTTGCACGCTTCAAAAATCAGTGAACCAACTTCCTCTCTTTGTACAGCTGTTACTAAAATGGTATAAAGAAAATTTAGCATTATCCTAACATTATTGCATGTCTGACTTCCTTACAAAATGGTGCCACCATAGAAATCCAGAGGAAGCAGAAGGGAACTTTCTGGGACACACACTACCAGCTATAGTTGTTACATCATATTTTCTGGTAACCGCTGTATTTATGTCTTCCTCAATCCACAAGCAATAACATCCCAACTGCTGCTGACAAGGGATGCCAGGCTTAGCATAAGGATCTTCTAAGCATAACCCTGGCACTGTGGTTAATTCTGTTTTCCTAAAGCAAGATAAGAACTGGCAAAGAATTGAACTATTTTCTAATGGACTTCAAGCAGCAGGCTCAAGGTAAACATTTAAACCTTTCAACCCTTGCACTACAAAGTAAGTTTTAAATTCATATTAACCATCTCATGAGGAAAATGTACGCCAAATAAAAGACAACAAAATTGTTCTAAAATCAGCTGAACAAAGGTAAGGAAGATTGTTGCATTTAGCCCTTACTTCGTGTGGTATATCTGGATATACATAATTTATTTCCATTATTAAAATATTATTGAGGACACTGAACCCACGATTACTACATAAAATCTGATTAATTGCAAGAAGACATATTTCACATTAAACACAGCTTATCGAAAAAGTGAGTTCTTATCTCATTGGGAAAATGATACACCAAAATTAGTTTTCAGTCTAAATCAGAATAGAAAAAGATGTTTCAAGTAAGCATAAAGGA
>NW_010160552.1:22936-36267 GCF_000695765.1 Mesitornis unicolor | reverse complement strand
GCACCCACCCCATTCATCAGTGGGCCTACAGCCATTCATTTCCACAATCACTGGGTTTTTTTGTTTGAGAAATATGTTTTCTTCAAAGCACTATGCAGCAAGATTTTATAAATTGTAGCTGTGGGACTAGGTGATCTCTTTGGTCATGGTAGCAGAGACAGAATACAAATTTATCAGTTTCCCTGAGAGCAATTCAGGTACCAGCAAAGGAAAATTTCTGCCGGTATGTCTGCTTATTTATTCCCCTTCCCTCCTCCCTTTTTGTGGTGTTTGCACAACAGAACAGATTGTTATTGAACAGAATGATATTATATGATATAACGTGCTACAATAAGCAGTCTGCAATAAAAAGCATCTTTACTTTAAAAGATCATTTCCAAATCGTATAAGATGTAACAGTGGATGTGCAGCAGCAGATTAGCCACTGGGAGAGAAAGCCAACCCACTTTGCTTATAAACACAAATTACAAATATACTCTTTGTCATTTCATCTGATGTTTGTGCATACACACACAAATGTCTCACAGTAAACTGGCATGCAAAACCTACTATTAAATATACCAGCACTTAGAAAATAATATTCCAGGCCATGGAACAAAGGAGGGGAAAAAAAGCAACTAGAATGCAGAGAAACAAGTCCAATCTCCTGAAGCCTGCCTCATTTCAGTCTTCCCCGAGAGCAGCAGGGACAGACCCTATCGCCTGCTCTGGGAATGTCTGGAGCTCAGCAAGGCTGTTTTGAGACCACCACTGCCCTGATTTGGGTGATATCAGTCACAGAAAATACTCAACTGCTGTCATGGGCACTACAATCAGGTTGGTCTGCAACAGCAGAGGGAAAATATCCTATTACCAGCTGTTCCAATTAAAGCAGGGCTCACCAGAAGGGAGCAACCAGTTCCCATTTGCACAAGACACCAAAAGAGAAGGGGCTGAAGTTCAGTGAAGCTGAACTGGAAACATGGAGGAGACCCTGCAGAGTTTGTGGGTCTGCTCGTGGGCAGCACCAGGGATTTGTTGTTTGTTCTCACCCTGAATTTTTCACCCCACCCCAAGAGAGTTTGCTCTTACATTATGAATTAGGGATATGTCAAAACTCTGTGTGCGCGCTGACAGCAACCAGGCCTCCAGATAATCGACTGCGCAGTGGACTGGCACTCCTTGGAATTAACGCAGCTGAACAAGGGCTTTGTTGAAATGAGAAAGCCTAAAAGAGATTTGCTCAGATCAAGATTTAAGCTTTGTCAGACATGTTCACCATGGCTCGGAGCTGCCCAGACAAATTGCAGTCAGCAGGTAACTGTGGTGATTAGAGAGAGGGAAGAGGAAACAAACAAAAACAAAGAACAAGCAAACAAAAAAACAAGCAGGATTTTGAAAGTGACAGCCTCACATTGATGGCGTATTCACACTGATCGGCTGCGTCATGAAGCACAGGATGCCTGTGCCCATATAGCCCAGCCAGACCTACCAAGGGTCCCTTTCGCCAGGCCTTGGTGACAGAGCCTCCAAGATGCTGCCAAAGCAAGAGGAGGACGTATGGATTTCATCTACAGCCATCTCTGGTTACAGGTCTTACCTTTCTACCAGCCAGAAAAGGGGTTCAGTGACCCAGCTTTGCAACATTATCTGCATTTCCAGGGCATATCTTCTGTCTCAAGCAAGGATGGGGTTGCAGGACACAGCCTTCAATTTAGCTTCATATCCAAAACACTACTACTGACAGTTTTCCATAGGTAAGCTGAGGTCCAGAGCAAGAACACCTCTGAATGCAGGAGAACCTCACCACTGATCCCATGATTGAGTAATTTTTAGGAAATGGCTTTCCTTTGGTCTACACCCAACAGCACTCCATTTATAACCCTGATGGGTTTGATAGTGAGGTCCCCTGTCCAGCTCATGCTGAAGCCATTGCAGAGGATCCAGCCTGGAGTTCCCACCAGATTTCTCCATCCTGAGATTCATTTCAGCTGCTTCCCACTCTGCTTCCCCACTCCTCCTGGTCTGAGCAGGCAACATAAATTCCCCACAGAGCAGGGAAGCAACACATGGAGATGTGCAGCAGTCGCTCCACTACCCATGGGTAGGCTGAGGCATCCCTTGCAGGATAATAAGCAGAACAGGAGAGGATGCCTTGTTTGCCTCTGCAATATTTCTGCTCTCTCATTGTGATCAACCGGTCTTTCATCAGTCTTCCAAGGCCTCCACTTGGGACCCTGGTCACTGCTTCATGCAGAGAGGCACCCCGCCTGCCAGCTTGTAGAGGGCTCCTCCTAATTAGCAATGCTGCACAGGGAGCACACTGTACCTGTAATGGCTTAAACCTCACAAGACTACATTTTAATTATGACTGTGTTAGAACAGAATCAGTTGCCTAATCAAGCTTAAATTAAATCCATATTTAGCGATTTTCATGCTAGCATTCCCAAGAATGTGATACTTGTACAATGAATTATTTATTTTGTAGAGATCTCCAGTATTTTTTAAGAACAAAACCGGCAAATCAACACTCCAGGAAGGTAGGTAAATAAATTAACAACACTTTTCTTAATGATCATCTTCCCTACTGTCTTGGCTGCCATGTACTTAGAGCTCTCACAGTAAAATGAATAAAGAACATTCAAAACCTGTCAACAAAATTACAGTGTGCATTTCCAGAGTAAACACGGATGGAAGGATTCTTTTATTAGCAACAACCTACGGGTAATATTTACTTTATTTGCAAGGTTGGAGTTCCAGAGGCAGACTTGCTGCAGCAGCTGCACTAAGCAGTCCAAAAATAGATATTTCCCTGGTAGTAGGTGAGTTTAAAGCTCAGGAAAGCCGCTGTCTAAAATAATAGAATGACAACAGTAGGAGCCAGGTAGGCTCAGTGCACCATAAGCTGCTTTCAAGGACATGCCCTCATCTGTGCACTGCTCAATGTCCTCATCCAGCCAAACAGCTAACCTGGAGCTGAACAATAAGCAGGTATGTAAATCCCATTGATTTCTAGTGTATTTTAGGAAGGAACATCTGAAAGGTAATCAAGTTGACCAGGAATTTTGGTTACATACATCCAGATTTGGCAAATTTTTAAGTGACTGAGGAGGGCTAGAATTAAGCATGTGCTGCCAGTTACACGCATAGATGGTTCTCTGCAAGGCTAAGTATTTTACCTCTCTGTGCAAATCTCTGCTTGTCTTTGTTCCAGCTTACCTGTCTAATAATCCAGTACGATAGCACTTACCAGGCTGTTATGAAGCATAAATAATATTGTTTAACACTTCAGAGCCCACAATAAAAAGTGATATGATCACAAAGTATTGCTATAACAACATAGCATTATACCATAGAAATAATAAGTGTCATTAGAGTTAGATACAGGAATTTTATTTTAATCCTGTGTAGTTTTCTACTGAGTCCACTAATGATCAGCCATTATAGCAACAATAAATTACCCTTTACAGTACTTAAGTTTTTCATGTTATAAGCAGTAGTCAAAAGCTAACGGAAAGGACAGGTTGCATTCCCAGCAACACCTGAATTTTGTACGTTGGCTGCTTTTGACAAACAGCAGCACAGAAAAAAAGAAATCAATGTAGTAAAGCTTTCACTGGAAGCAGAATGATCTTATTTCAGTTATCCATCATAATTCCCACTGAAATCATTAAGAATGAGGGGAGCTGAGAAATCTGTAACAAGATCTTGGCAAAAGCACAAATGGATGTTTTCTCTAAGCCCTTAAAGCTATATAGCACTTTCTGAAGCTCAGTAAGGTATGTTTTAATACTTAATGTGGATGCCAATCAAATTCCATTGTCTGTGATTGAAAGTCTGTGTCCAAAGCTATATTTTCCCCTAATGCACCAAATCATTAGTCAGAAGTCTACTGTTGTAATTTTTTAAACATTTTGAGTGGGTTTCAGATAAGAATGATTCAGGTTTTGAAGCTCTACCCTTAAACAAACCCCACACACATACATGACAGATGGTGTTAGACACATAGCACATAGCCTATAGTAGTGTAGCACTATATATATCTTATCTTTGCATAATTTTATAGATAAGAATAGGTTGTATCACTTGAACGGTTAGTCACAAGTCTGGCAGGGGACCTGAAAGCTACAGAAAACTTGTACAAACTTGGACAAGCATCCATTGTCAGGAGATTTCCAGGCACCAGAGGTTTGTCCCCTTTATAGCTCAAGCGTTTGGAAGCCAGTTTCAACCAAGTCACAATGATAATTCATAGTTACAATGCAACTGCCAGCTGACAGTCTCCAAGAAAACTGGGTTACTGCTAGAGAAGAGCTGAGATAGTGGCCTGGTTTCAGTGCCCCATTTAGATCATCCTAAAACCCCTAAATGTGCAATCTCCTGATCAACACTTAGTTCTTCCTTGAGAGCCTCCAGGTCACATACAGACTAAGCCCTGTACCTGAGACCACAGTCTGAAAGGAGGTGTGAGACAGAGTAAATAGGACATGAATTTGGTTAACAGAACAAAGATTCTACACTCCCTGTAAATGGAAGCAGCTGAAATCACATCTTGACTCACTGACAATAATTAAATAATGCACATTTTTTGAAGACTGACATACATATTTGCCTTTCAGCTCTGTCATTTGTCAGAAAAAAATTCAGTAATACTAAAAGATACTGTTCCACAGAGCAGAAAGTTAAGCTACACTACCTCCCCTGTGAATTTGGTTCTTCATAATTGGATAAGCTTGGTCTGCTTTTAAAAATCTGCTTAAAGGTTTGCAGATTCCTTGAAGGTTGTTCAAAAAAAACAGAAGAAAATTCTAGTCCTGGGTAAGTGCAGCACTGGGACAGGGCATGCAAGAGGGTTGACTCTATTATTCACAAACTAAGAAAGGTAGAAGACAACTCATGAAAAAGGGACATTCACTAATTTAGTGCACCTAATCTTCTGGAGGGTTGGTAAACACCTAAAGGAAATTTGGAATTTAATATTAAGTGAGACTGCTATTCTCAGAGTAAATAATAGATAAGTCTCTTAATGCATTGGAAAACCCATTCCAAACTTTTGCAGCTGTGTCTTTTGATATGGGTAAATGAATACATTGGGAAAAATCTCTTCTAGTGCACCTCTCCTGGCATCAGAGGTGACCTATAGTATTTAAGTGGGGGTCACCCTAATATGAACTCACTCATAAGCCTGATTCCAATCCATTTTTAAGGAACACAGAGCCTGAAGCAGATGTCACTGACATTAGCATCAGGCTCAGTAACTGAGTCATTACAGTTGATACAGGATCGACTTATATCCCAGCTAAGATTAACTGGAACATGTGGTTACCTGTCAGATGGATTTTGTTACACAAATAACAGTCACGCCTTCCAAACCGCAGCAGTGAGATGCCACCTCCACCACCTGGAGAAGTCAGATTGACAGTTGCAGCATTAGAACTAGCATTAAAAGCAGCATTAGATGAAAGCAAAGTTTAAAATGCACTTCTCTACTTGTTCTCTAACCAAAGTCTGTGCACAGCAGTATTTGAGAGGTATCTGCCATTTGCCTGTCCAAAGGGGTTTCATTTTAGTGCTAGTAGTACACTGCCATATTGCTGTACACTAAAGATGCTTCATTCTAGTAGAACAATGATTTCTTTAGATTTATTAGTAAAAGTGAAGTTACTTCTCTAATCAGCATGTTTTCCCCTGCAAACAGTGAGTGCAGACTAGTCTATTACATTGTTTCTTGTGGTTTTCCTTTTTTTTTTTTAATCATTTCAACTCTTGCAGCTTGTACAGGTTTATTCAGTAAGCAAGTTCCAGGATCCCTGAGCAGCACAGCTGCACCAGCTAAACCCAGTGCACAAAAAATAATTTGTGCATTGTCTTCAAGTGAATTCAATCTGCAGCTTTGGAGGTATAGAGCTATTCCTGCGAACACGGTTGGAATAGTAGAGAAGGGCACCCACTTTGGTAAAGTACTCCTACTCACACACAGCCTTGCAATATAAAAATACTTAGAAGGAAAACCATTGCTAGATATAATGAAGCTTCAGGGGATTTAATCTAAATATGTAAAAAAGCAGCCTCAATAGCAGACTAAAATATCTAGTAGGAAGTAGGGTAGGTTAACTACTGAGACTTTCTTTAGTAAACCTGCATGTGTCTGACAGACAGACACATTATCAAGTAACCATACATAGAAACCATGACATGAATATTTACCAGTATTTGTCTTAACTACAGGATCAGGTCTTGTCTCTACAATACAACCACACTCTTCAAATATTGAAAGAGAGAAAGGTTTCTAGAGCTGTTCAAATAAGGCTGGATAGGATGTTGGTAAATATATGGAGCTATTCTACAATCAGCTCAACCTAGACCACAGCTTCCATCCGCCTGCTGTATTTTGGTGGACAGATCAGCTGTTAGTGGCCTGAGCTAGAGCTTTGCTCTACCCTGCATATCCAAACATCTTAGCAAGATCCTTACAAAAGGCTCTTTCACCTTTACCTACACAACGCTGTTTGTTACGTACTTGCATCCCCATGAAACATCATTGTGCTGGTGAATAATTTTGCTCCACTGCTGAGACCCACCAGGCAGTCATATCCCATGGCAGAGGGTGATGTAAATCACTTGGCAGTGAACCAAATCTCCTTACTGCTGAAGGGATGGAGAGAGTAAAGCACTGAAGCTTTTGAAATGTAATTAAAAACATGCTGTCTTCCAAATGACTGCATGATCTTAGAATGGTTCTGGAAGCATTTAAAACAGGCGTTGCCCTTTAAAAACGAGATCTCAAACTACAACAAACTTGAAAAATATTGATGAGGTACTGTCCAATTAAAGTTAATTTGTCTGGATTAATTAGTGGACTGTTAGATAGTTGTTTGTAAAGCTTCGTAGACATGAGATGTCTTCAGTACAGAGTAGAGTTCATTCAGATACTACTGAGACAAATCCCCAAATGTTTAACCAGGACTCGAGCTCAACAGGCTTATGTGATTAATATAAAAATCTATTTTAAAATTCCTTTTAAAAAATGAGTTTCTAGCTGGGAAGAGGCCTCAGACAATGGCCAAATGCTGAAAAATCTGAAGGAAGAGACCCTGTAAAATTGTCATATATAATATGCATATTTGCATTTTAAACCAATTTGTGATTTCCTTAGAGTACCTAATGCTGAGAACACAAAAATTGTATATAATCCAAAAGTATTCAACAATTTTGAATGGCTTTTTCAACACGCACTAAAAGACATTGCTGAAGGATGCATGCCAGGACCACAGACCTCTGGACACAGATTTCTTTGTTGTGCATATGGCTTCTCTCATATAGCACTTTGGATTAGATATAAGGAGCATAAAAAGGGAATGTCATAAGTTAGATCCTGTGCCGACAGCAATATCATATTTCTCCATAAATCTAATTATCCAACTGGGCTTCCCAAAGCTGACTCCAACTTCTATTGCATTAAAGAAAAGACATGATTGCCACCACTGCCACTATTGCGATGCCATTTTAGAGCAGACAGGCATGACATGGAGATCACCTCTGAATGCTATCATTCTCATTGCTTTAGTCCATGCTGCTTTAATAACACCAGAAAATGTTTTATTCATGCTCATAATAAAGCTTTAGAAGAATGCACATTCCACATAAGTTACTGGCTAACTGACTGTATTAAGTATCCTAGTTTTCAATAACAGCCCCATTGGTAGAGCCTGAATTTGAGGTAACAAGCTTAGAAGGGTTTCCAATCAAAGGACTCAGTTTTACAGGGGAATGACCTCCATCAATACACTCTTAACTTGGGTTCTTTTATCACTAAGACAACAGAGAGGCTGAATTTGACCCCAGTGAGAGTAGTTGAGGGAAAAAACAACACACAAATGGACAAACTTTAACATTAAGACTCTCTCCCGTCACAAGGCACCCATCTCAGAATATGAAGCCTGGCCGTCATCCAAAGAAAAGGTTTGTGCCACCAGGGTGAGAGAAGGTGCTATAGGCTGTCCTGCAGTGGACAACGTTTCCAGGAAAGTTCAAGCATTCTTGAGAGAGAAAACATTTTCTCCACACATTTCCTCTTAAACCAACAACAGCCAGAAATCCCATGATGGCATCCTATGGCGTAAGGCTGATAACCTACTGTAACCTCAGTCTTGCCCTTAAAGCAGTGTTCACAACTTCCCAAAACAGAGCATGTGAGCAGATGTCTGTGAGAAAAGAAAGCAAACATCTGTGCTGCTAGAAATGTAAATCCTCCATACCCACCCCCTGTCACTCTGTAGCTTGGCACCAATCCACCCTCAAGTCCTGCAGCACATGGGCAGCCACAGGGAGCAGCCTGATCCCCACGGCACAGCAATCAGCTCCACATTGGATTTTGGGTAATGCGTAGCATTAGGCACAGTCCAATATCACTAATGCAAAGCGAGGCTGGCATACATGTTACAGGATCTAAGCAAATAGGCTTGGGGTCAGCTAGATGTCCTAGCTACGTTTGCCAAAAGCAGTTTTACAAGTACAAGGAGATGAACTGTTTGATTGTATGCTGCCATGTGCACACGTGAATCATGCATGTACGTGCAATGCTGCTCAGTTGCTTGCAACATGCAATAAAGCTGAACAAGTGCAAGAAGTCATGGGAGTGTCAGAAGGAAAACCCTAGCTGTTACTTTAATTGTAAGTGTGCTTGTTTGCTATGTTCTCTGCTGGCAGCATGAGCATTTTAAATAAAATATGACCAGTAATTTATTTAGCAAGCAAGTCTTTGAAATGTTCTTTTGCACAGCTCTTACTAAAGTATGCCACACAAGATTAACCCTCCTTTTGCTTCACACGTCCGTGTGCTTGAAGTGACTGGGGACAAGATTCACATTAAATGTTGCTCCAAAATACAACATTTGGGCACCTTTCTAGTTCTGTTCCAGCCACTTGACTGCCTCAAAGAGCTTCAGGAAAAATAGTATCACCCAAGGTTCACCCCCTTGTTCCCAAGATTCAGTTTCATTCTTATCCCAGTCAGTGCTTTTCCTTCCGGAATATACATTATTCATTCTAAGTATTACGGTGCCGATCAAGAGACTGTAGTACACAGACATCTCTACGCAATCAGTACAGCTCCAGCTGTACACTGGAAATAAAGTGAAAGATTTTATGCTGTATACATGCAGTATTTACATGTGCACAGACACAAAATAGACACCAGTATCAGGAAATGCCACCATTGAAGGACAGCCTTCCTGGGGTTACCTGGAAACATTCCTGCGAAGTTCCTCCAAGGCTCTGTAGGTGGATTTGCACTGCCAGGGTCGTTTAAAGTAGATACTGAATCTGGGTTTCAGTCACTCTCTCTTCCCACACATGTGGGGAAGAATGTGCATATTTGTGTGTATGCAAACAATTATATATAAAAGGGTGTACATACATGTATATATGTATAAAATGGGTCCACACAAGAGAATTTTACACACACTATGTTTTTATACACGCAAAAGTGTATTTTCCCAGGGGGGTGGAGGGAGACAAAAGCAATTGTGAGGAATAAAATTAAAAAATAAGATAAGATAAAATAAAATAATCCCACAACATCTTTTAAGTTCAAAGTAGTCAGTTTATCCTTCCTCAAAACAGCACCAACTTCCAAGATAATGACCACAATTGACAAGCAATTTCTTTGGCATTTCATCTTCTACTTTTATTTTCTATCCTGCCTATATTATTATTTAACTAAATCCAGGCTCTCTGGTGCTGAGGAAGAAGCTTAATATTTTGAAAAAAATTATGATAATTTTAGAGGGTTAAATTACTATAACTTAACCTCACTGAAATTTAAGAGATGCACACTATTTCTGTACCCTCAAGCCTTGGTGTAACAGCAACAGCTGCTTACAGCTTCAGAAAGTTCATTTTAATCATGGCAGTTTTTCAACTATTTAGCAGAACTTTGGGAACTCCATGCTTTCTTTGAACAAATTCTCAAGTTTGGTCAGCTTCAGGTGTCAAACTGATTATAAAAGTACATGCACGTGTGTATATACACATACACAATATATCTGTATATTTTATATACTATAAAATACTGTATTTGTTTACATAGTTTTTAAATATTACTGTCTAATAACCGTGTCTCAATTTTTGCAGCATTTCTTTTCAGATCACATTTTGGGAATGTGTAAGTGCCACTTGGATTTGTGTTTGTTCTAGCATATTTAAGAGAAATCATAGGAGCAGGCTGTAAATAAATTTAAAATAACGATGTATAAAATTATAGATAATATAGTTTAAAGTCAGAACTGCCACCAAGAACAGCTCTTCAAGATTTGGACTCACCTTCTACCTCTCATGCCAGTGCATATCATAACATTCATGTCAAGAAAAGCAACCTTCTACACACTTAAATTTTAGGCAGAGTTCAAATTGGGTAGAGAACTGTAAAGACTTGAATAAAAAGAAATCCACTGAGCCCTACATCTTATTGCAAGTAGATCATCTGTTATATACAATTTCATGTTTTGTTGAAAAAGTCAATTTGTTTAAACTAATTTCAAAGGAAATATCTAATTGAAACGCTTTTTCTTCTATACACTAAACTTTTCAAGTGTTGTGTAAAACATGCATAGTTACAAACACTGCATTTATTCTTAACCATGCTCTTCCTGATACACCTCTTACACGAACAGAGAGGCAGTTTGTGTACAAACACAGCACAGCTGATTGCTGCTACCGGTCATTTCAGCATAAGGTAGTTTAACCAAAGGAAAATCAGGTCTGGAGATGTTAGAGCAAACCATCAAATCCAGAAAGACCAGCTGGTGAGAACAGCACATGAATGCCTTCTTGAACATTACTGAAGTTTAACATTATCATTAAAAAAATTAACTGTATTTGAAAACCAATTTGCTAACCAAAGACAGTATGGGCTTTCAGAATAATGGAAATTAAGTTCTCACTCAGATCAAGTCTTCATGAAACCAAGATGCAGTTTCAAGACCTAAACTGACTAAAGGAAGCTTAGTTCTCACTGCAGGGATATCTTTGAGTTTCCCACAGCACAAATAAAGGCTGCAGAGCTGCGGAGCTGGGAGTGCATAACACAGGTCAGCTCTTTAGGAACAGGAGCTGCTAACAAGCCAGCTCAGACAGGTGCTTAACTAACAAAAGCACAACAGCAGCTTCATCTAAATTAAGCCTGCTCTTGGAAAGATTCACTCATCTCCTACTATCTGAGGATGCATTAAGCCCTTCTCACTGTGCAGCACTCCCTGGACAACATCTACATGTGTCCTATAGCTCACTGGCTCTGACCATGCTCCCAGTTCTCACCGTCTGAGTTCAAGCTACAGCTACATCATTTCCAAACAGGATAGGCAGCACTGAGCCATGGTGAAATACATTTTCAGCCAGCTACACTTAAGTATTAGCCCAGCTGTCAATGTGAAACATCATTTCTCCTAAAAATCTTTATTAGCAAACACAAGCATACTAAATATTTAAGGCACAGTTGCACAATCTAGTGCCTAAAGTGCAAAGAGAAAGCAGTACACAAATCTGTTGAGCATACAGCTTGGTTCAGCTTAAAGGATCATTGAGTAGCAATCAAGATACAGCAGTGCGGGGCACTGGTTATTCCACAGCACAGCAGAGATCATATTTAACAATAATGAAACAACAAGGAGGCCCACCACTTTTATGGGTTCAATTTTATTGTCTTCAACAGCTATTTACGGAGTAGTGGTTGTGGAGAACAAGGTTTAGCTGTACTTGAAAGAAGTTGTGCAAAGCCTGGTTTAGGAAAGATTAAATCTGACTGTAAACTCCCCAGTCTAGCCAGGAGCAGCTCCACTGAAGTCTTTATAGCTGCATAGCATAAAACTAATGCAGAGGTCAGCAGTAAGGAGCATATTTAGAAATTACGATGAAAAGAGGATACAAGAAAAACATCATCCATCTCTTCTGAAGAATGTTTGCAAAATCAGGTGGTTTTTACACTATAAAACAAGTAGTTACCAACTCAAAATGCTATATTTAAAATGCAGTGTTATTTTAGACATATTTTGTTTGTAAGTTGGTGGGAATGAAATAAGAAGGGAGAAATTCTTGGATCTGTACCTCCCCCAGACATTCAAATGCCAAAAATATACATTACTTTCTGTTATTTTACTCTATAGCAGTAACCATTCCTTCTCCACACAGCTAATGTGTTCACGAGCAGCAAAATCCCTTGGTTCCCTTCCAGCATCCAGCCCACACCCTTGTACCACTGATACTCAGAAAAGAAACCTGCTTCACAGTGCCCATATTGATTCTGTAGAGCTAGAACATCTTTGGGAGACAGAGTCGACAACTCGAATAAAGATGATCTGATTAACTCTTGCAATTTTACTTATTGCTACTAGACCCTTTTTTTCTTCTTAATGGGATTATTGATCTAGAGTTTATAGCAACTTAAATGTAACAACAAGACATGCTGTGCACAGAGATAAAGCAAAGAAAGAAACATTCACTTTTAACAAGGAGGAGAAAATAATACTTCTCTGAGCATATAAATGAAGATAGCACAGCTGTCAAAATAATTGATTTGTCAAGTATCTTCCTGTAAAACACAGGGATGCACGTATTTGGTGGTGGCCCAAGGAACAGACAGTAGCTTTCACTTGACACAGCAGCATCTCCCTCCCTGAACGCACTTCTGTCTTCCCCAGGAAGGGTGGCTGGTCCTAGTTGGATGCAACCATGGAGAGGCCTGGCAGGGAGGAAGGATGCAAGAGCTGCCCATGGACTAAGTGTGAGGGCCTTAGTTTGGACAGCAGAGTGCCCCCTGACTTACACCAGCACAGAGCAAACAGGGCAGTCACCTTCCCTAGCCCACAAATGAGATTTTTATAAAATCGGAAACTTAAATAAATGCATTAATGTATGAAAAACACACACATATTTAGCAGTCAACATTATTGTTACTGACTCCTGAATTTTTATTTTTTAAACAATAAACACAATAGTACTTTAATACAACTGCCTCTGGAGTAAGAGATAACAACCAGATAGCCGACACTGTGAGGGTATGAAATGCAGCAGAAAACCACAAGCTGTCCTTCTTGGTGGAGATGCTCTGCATAACAGTGTCTAGTCCAATTCCACAGTTAAGAACATGTGTTTCCATGAATTAAGCTGGCGCTGTTTACTGGAAATGCAAAGTAGTCCTTCTATTTCAACTCCCACAAAAGACAAAGTTAATGTGTACACTACAAAAGTTTAAAAAAATTGATAGAAAAGTTCAAACACATATTATAAAGGAATTCAATTCTAAAACCTGAGCTTGCTGCAAAAGTCTCAACAGAATGTTAAAGTCAAGAACTACC
>NW_010160552.1:266-22905 GCF_000695765.1 Mesitornis unicolor | reverse complement strand
GGGAAACAGTATACACTCCATTGATAGGTCCAAGAGATCCAATCCCTAAATAAAGGGGGAGGACGGGGGTGGGAAAGAGAAAGTAGAAGTGGACACATATTGATCAGCTGTGGGTAAAGCTCTGGGAGGAAAGACCTCATACAGATTAGGCAGCTGAAGACTACTGGTTTCGACCATTGATAGGTCCAAGAGATCCAATCCCTAAATAAAGGGGGAGGACGGGGGTGGGAAAGAGAAAGTAGAAGTGGACACATATTGATCAGCTGTGGGTAAAGCTCTGGGAGGAAAGACCTCATACACAGATTAGGCAGCTGAAGACTACTGGTTTCAATTTCAAGGTATTTGTTGCACCACTTTGTAATTTCAATAAAGTCCATGCTAAATTAATTAAGATTAGGGGAATCAATAGATCTCCAGAAGTAGATGTCTACAGGGAAGTATCAGCAAACACACATGGATTCATACCAAGCCTGGCATACTCACCACTGTCATTTATGATATTGAAATAAATATATATTCTACTAGCAGTGAACTTACAGACTACACAAAGGACAACACAGTAGTAAATAAGGATGGAAAGAGGCCAATAGAGTGGCCTGGATGGCTTAATAGATTGGCTTTTTTCCAACAAAATAGGCTTTAATAGAGGCAAGACACAAACCTATCTGTCTAGGAACAACAAGCACTCAGCATGAGAAACTCCAACCTAGAAAGCAGACTGAATAAAGGGTTTGCACAACATAAAGAACAAGTGATTTGTTAGGCATTCCCAGTGGCAAAGCTATCTAATATCATCCTTGAATATATGAATCCAAGAACAGCGTCTGGGAGCAGAGATTATATTTGACTTCTCTGCAGGGCATTGGCAACCAACTCCTGCTTCAGACCTGATGTTGAAGAACGACTCATTATAGCAGATAAAAATGTCACAAAAGTGTTAAGGGCCGCAAGAAATACCCAAAATTACTCCTAGTTGTTTATGCAGAAGATGGCCACAGTTGACTTGCAAGGAAAGAGGATGCCTAAGAGATAAGCATGACAAGGACCAAGGCATGAAGCCCAAAGCTAGACAAAATCAAACGAGAAAAAAGCCCACTGTCTTAACCCTGAAAGAATTAAGTGGAACACACTGCAAGTAGAAATGTGGATTCAGTGCCTGCTGACATCTTCAGACCACGTTCTAGGGAATCTGTTTTATAGACCTGTTAGGGTCTACAGAGCTTGTTACTTGGAAGATGCTTCAAGCTGAGAATTGCAATTTACTTTTCTTTGGTTGAGAATAAGAAGCTCGTATTTTCCTGTGCTAAAGTTTTTAGGAGTATACAGCGTGCAGTAAGGAATGTAGCTCTTCAAACTCCTTCCTCCACCTATAATAGCTCAAATCCAGTCCACCTAATGTTAGGTACCTTCTGTACAGCCAAAGTTAAGAAAATACTCAGAATTGCCAGTCTAAGGAAAAGAAAGTAGATTCCAAATAGCAGCTCAAGTCTTAAAGGCATCTGCAGCACATCTCTCTTTTCCACCCATTAAGGAGAGCTTCTATGATGTCTAAATTATTAACTTAGATCTCTTAAGAAGAACTGGTTCTAATGCTAACTACCTGCAGGGGACTAAGGATGCTTCACCCTGCCCCAGGCCTATGGGGGCCATGCTTGGGCAACCTCACTAAGATTCTGTAGCTGCAACTTTCTTCTAGATCATTTTTTAACTTAAATACTTTTGCTTCATTTTTAACCCTCGTGTAATGACATTTTGTCCTCCACAGAGCTCCCCTCTCCATTATTGATTTGAACACAAGACAGTATCTGCTATTAAAAATTTCATAATAAATATTATTGTCAAGTGCTGATGAGCAGATGTTAAGCAGCATTTAAAGATTACAGGACCAAGGTAGGTCAAGTTATTTTAGTTCTCTCTGGAATCTAGAAAGCCCTTTTAAGCTGATTTTATGACGAACCCGATTGCCTGCTTTCAGTACTAGAAATTCACCATATCTAATCCCCTTGTTTCACGCAGCAGAGTGTGCTGAGTGACATATGAGTGTTTCTCTTCGTTCAGTTTAATCAACCAGCTGCAGTTGCATTCAATCACCTTTACTGGAGAATGAGCCTTCACTCACTATGGCTTCATCTACAGTATAAATTGGTATGCACAAGGAGACCAGGACTGCTAACAACTGTACTGCAATGTTGATTCAGACCTATAATAATAGGCTGTTTGCATCAGAGACCCAGGATACAAGTAAACAGTTTGTGTAAGTCCAAAAATAATGGGCAATAACGTAAACTAATTCAGCTTGAAGCTGAACAGAGCAGTACACTATCTGAATGCCAGGTTTTTTGGTGGAGCATCTGATTAAAGCAAGTAAGAACTCACTTCAGCTTTATGAGGCTGTTTGTCCTGTCAATAATCAGAGGGCAGAGAAGGGGCACCCTCTAAAGGACACCTGAGCAAAATAGGCAGCAAACTCACTGGATACAGCTCCCTGGAGGATGCCCAAAACATACATCCTTCCTGTTTGGAAGTTAACTTTTGTAACCTCCGCCAAAAATCTGTTTCAGGGTGGACTGCATATCGATGCCTTGAGCATTTCTTGCTGCTTCCTACTTTTCATCTGCATGTGGCTTTCTCCTAGTTCAAGTTCTAAACACCTGCTGCAGATAGACTACAATGACACAACCAGCTTAAATGAGGAGGGATGGAATAAGCAGAAAGAGATACACCTATCATGATTTTTGTATTGTAGGAAGTGCTGGGGTAATGAAGTCTTCCAGAAAGCACCAAACTGTTGGACACACAAATCTGGTCTTTGAGGAGCCGTTACACTGAGATTTGGAAACCTCACCCACTTGCTCTAATGGAAGCAATCAACAGTCTCAACAAAGTTTCCTTTCTCTCATCCTCTGTGTGTTTTAGAGGAAGGCAGACATCAAACCCAAATTGTGCACATTAAAGTATGACCTCTGCAACAATTATGACAAAATATAGAGCAGACCAGAGCTTAATGGCTCTGTTCAAGTATTTTTTGTCTCCTAAGGGACTGTTTCAGAAGCACAGCTGAACTCAAAGGCTTTGATTTCTTTCACCCGCCCTTCCAATTGAGAAACTAATTTACATTCCAGGAGTGCTAAATTGACCTTGCCTTCTCCTCTGCCTGCCTGCTAATTAGACTTTATCAAGTGGTGTTTCCAGCCCTCCATAGCACATCTAGAAAAGAAAGTGATGAAAACATGAACTGATGGGATCACAGAGCTTTACACTACCATCAATTTCTACATAAATCCAGATGGGACATCAACAGGAATTCTGCAGAAAGGGGATGGCTCAAAGCCAAGATGAAAGCAGCACTAATAAATCTTACTGTGGTCTTACTGTGGTTACACTTCCATCCTTTTTGTGGTTTAAAAATATTACAGCAATTCCCATCTGGGGCAAGGCCCAGAATGTAATTTCATTCTCTTCTAATGCTTTCAGCTGACAAGACTGTCAACAGGCACGTTTCAGTCAGTGAAACCAACATAGCTTCAGTGAGCCAGGAACATTTACATCTTCAGTGATAAACTGTGCATTAGCAAATACAATATACCCTAACTTAATTAATTAAATAAAATTGCAATTGTTGCTTAGGCATTGATAATGCAATATATCGCAGTGATTTTTCTAGGAAGAAAGCAAGGTTCTTTAAAAAGCCCCCACCAGTCTTGATTTTCTGCTCCAGCTGGATTTTCAAAGAATTCACCCACCTTGTTATACGATATCCATGTAGACTGTTCTTAGAGGTATAATTTGATTAAACAAAGATTTATGAGATTTTGTTTTTAATTTGTATTCTTCAAAGCCAAAAAGCAGACAGAAATGTTTTAATAATGTCTGAAATGCTGCTCAGAATACAGTCAAATAACAAAGGGCTCATGTAACTAGACTTGTGCCATGCACTATTATAGCAGCATTGCTAATCCAAGAAGATGCAGGGGTATCAAAGAGATGCTAAGGAAGCCCCATAGCAATGTTTCAGACCAAGTAGCGTCTGTCAGCTCTTCAAGACACACAATTTATATACAATTGCCATCAGCAGCCTTTTATGCTTACGAGGGAAAGGAGAAGGTAGTGGTGTAGAACAGTTTTCTGGGAGTTTTTTCTCCCATCTCAACAAGCCCTTATTGGAAGTTAAAAGAAACTGAGATGCAATATGTTACATATTGCATGGACTCCAGTGAACAGGAGCACTATATCCAAAGTCAGCTAAAGCTGATGGATGGTTCCCAAAGCGTTAGCAGATTCCCGATCAGCCCGTCATACAGTCAATTCCCTGCCTTTCTGAACTGTAGCATACACCTTCTGCTAGTTCCAGCTGGTTTTTAGTAGTAAAGAATCATTTCTCAATACCCCTAAAAAAATAAAAATAGCTGAAGAGTCTTTATTGCTAACATAGCCCCAGAAGCGCACAAGAACCATTTGCAAGTCCAACAAGAGTTTCTACAGCAACCCATTTTCACCTTGGCATTTAATTCAGGCTGCTCTAGAGCACTCCTGTCTGCATCTGGAAAAATAAATTATTGTATTTCTGGTAATGAAAAGAGATTTGATACACACACACACTCCCTGGGACAGTTGGATGAAAACAAGCATATCTGAAGCCAGTTGATACAGTCCAGCCTCCCAAAATACAAGCTTGACTTTTACACAACGTCCAAGGGGAAGATAGTTCTTTCCATATCTACAACAATCACAACAAACACACATTATTGCCAACTTCTACTGCTGAATTCAGAGAGAAATTTTCCCTTAACACATGCATTGCAATGGTCACAGTTTACTTCCACTTATGCTGTTTCACCCTCCTCCCTGTCTTCCTTAAAGTACAAGAAGTCTGCTACAATGATCAGGGAAAACTAACTACATAAAGAGCACTGCCACTTCTTAGCTCAATTAATGCCTTTAAAATTTGCATTCTTCAACTGAAAACAAGTATACGAATGGCCAGCCTTTGAATTTAAGCACAGAATGAAAAAACAGGACCCAATCCAAGAGGTGTTTGTAAGATTCAGCTATTACTTATTGCAATGAATACAGATTATTTTTGTTTTTAGTCCCCACCCTCAGCTGCAGAGAACTTGCCCCCAAGGGCTGGTGCACAGGGGAGAGAATGAGGAGACGAAGAAACCCCCAACATAACCCACCCACCAAAGAGGTTGCCCCAAGATTTACTACGCATATGCCACACATTATCCAGTTTCCCACAGAAATAATCAGGAAACAAAGTTAATATTTTAATTATAACAGTAAATCAACCACCTTCTCTTGTCTTCTGAGATTACTTGATATAAATTCTCATCTACAACATTTTTGTCATACCAGAAAATGACTTCATCATTTGACAGTGATACTTATTGTGCTCAGCAAATGCTAGCACATTCCCCTCTTTAACACTCATAACCCATCTCTAAAAACTCGTCTTCTCACTGTGTCCTCAAAATTGCTGAGCGGAAATAAAAAAAAAATAAAATAAGGACAAAACAGACTCCAGTGAGTCAGAGTAACTCACTCCAGCTTGTGCTTTTAAAAATAGCTTGAAAGTCACACCAGATTTTTTTTGTTTCATTTTTACCAGCATGCTCAAACTTGTCTCAGACAGTTTCTTGTTCTCCTCCAATTCAGGTCTATGGAAGTGTTGCCTTCAGTGTAATCAAAAGAGGAAATTCAGTCACATTCATTTCTCCAGGGTAAAGTAACCAGAAAGTTATTAAAGAGCCCAGCCTAATGCAGGTAGCGCCACACGTCACTTTACAGAGATCCTTTTCCAAACTCTGCCCATGGTGCAGTTCAGAACAGATCTCACTAAATTTCTGGGACCTAAACATCACCACATGCCAATTCAGCTCACAGATTTTCTCATGATCAGAAGATTAAAATCACAGCTACAACCCTCAACAGGTCCTTCTTGCAACATCCTCTATCCTCATCACTCTGAAAATCCCAGCCCCAGCCTTCAGAAGTGAGCTGCTAACATCTTACCCCTGAACCATCATATGGAACCTGAGGGCTGAGAATCATACACTGGCCTTTTCTGCTCACCAAGGGCTGTAAAATTTGGCCCTTGAATGTTTGCAGAGGTGTCATGCTGTGGTAGAGATCTGCAGTCAGCCCCACTCACATCAGCAGAGCTGTGTTTGATCTGCACTGACGCAGGTGAGGAAGCCTGTACTCTTCAATAGGATGCTCTGTTTTGTACATCCTACTTCCACTTGTGCGCACAAAGCCCTGCTGGCCTTCAGGCAATTCCCATAACAAATAGGCTGGTTTCTATTTTCAGCGGGAGCCACTGTCATTGCTTGAACACACGTCAAAGCAATATTTTTCTTATGTTTTTTCCAAATCCCAAGCACAGGGGGAAAAAAAGAAAGACATTATCCTCTATGTAACTTGTTCAAACTGATGTGCCAGGTCTCACATTAACAAGCAAGAGCTGCATTCTGTCCCAAATACTTTCTTTAAAGCTCTTCCAGGCTGACCTGTGCAGTCAGTGGTGCCTGAGTAACCATAGCAGCGTATTTGAACAATGCCAAATACCTGTGAACAGACACACAGAAATTCAAGAGGTGGAACTCAAGAAGCACGTATCTTGGTAAAAAGCAGAACAGCTACTAGAAAAAGCACTGGAGCTGCTGATGAACATGACAGCAGCATTGGATCTGCTGTTTACTGAGACCAAAATCAGAGTCGTGATGTGACCGTAAGCCCTAGTACAACCTCAGGAATAAGATGATAGCACAGGTGTATACAAGTAAAACTGGTGACCAAACCAGCTCTGGAAGCACCCTGAATTGTCTGCATATCTGTGGCCACCATAGTTACCCAGCCAGCAAGTTCTGATCACTTCCTTGCAAAAGCCTTGTAAGTGCTGTTTTTCCACTTGACAAGAGCCCCCAACAGGCCAAAAGTCCACAGCACACACTGACAGTTGTTTGCCAGTTACATTAAATTATACTTGATGCAGAGAGGTATTTACCTACTGCAATTATCCCTGGAGCTGGAAGTAGCTCCAAGACCCTAGAAGCCTCAAAAAAGCTAATTAATGCACTGCCATAAATAATTTGATCTCTTAGGAGGATATGTACTCTCTATACACGAAGAGCTTTCTCTAATGGAAAGAAGGATGATTTGCCAATGTCTAGCTGTATTTTACTATAGGTGTTTATCAACCACTTATAATTTGCCATAAAGAAAGCAGAAAATTAAAAAAACAGAAAGCTCAACCTAAAACACAGCACATTCCTGCAAGCCACACCATTCCTAGAAAGCAAATCTAGATCTGCCCTGTTTTGTCAGACACAGATATCTCCCACAGGGCAATCTCATACAAAATTAAGAGTCAGTGCAGATTATTTTTCCCAGACCCTTTTGCAGTTGCAAAGGCAGAAGGTAGCTGCACAGGACAATCTCTTCTGAGCTGTGCACCAGAGAGGAAGCAACTGCCCGCTCTGCACCCTCTGACATGGGAGGAAAACCAATGGCTTTCTGTTGCAGGAAAATCAGGCAGGACCACAGAACGATAGCATGGCAGGCTTTCCATTACAAATCAGCAGCGAACAAGTATAAGGGAAAAAAGAAAAAAAAAAAAGAAATTTATAAATCCCTTGCTTAGCTAGTGTTGTTACCCAGGTTTTTAGCATACTCTTTTTAACACTAGGTTGCCCTTTAAATAGGTTTCCTTTTGTCTGCTGAGGTTAGAAGAGCAACCTTTTGTTGTGGAGATAAGACTAGGTGAACAACTCTGTTGCAGTAGCATAAGGATTTTAAGTTACTCATAAGCTGCTTTAAGCATTTTGAAAGATACAAAGTAAAAGAGCATCTAATGCATTAAAAACTACCTAAACCCTCCTAAGAAATAGCCACTCAGTTACCTTTCTGAATACTTATTCTTAATAAGCACTCCATAAATGCTGGTGGGGACAGCTTAGTGATCGAAAAATCAGGGCAAAACTCTTGCAAATGCCTTTCAGCACAAAAGAAAAGCATGTACTGTGCCACAGACGCTCGAGAACACCCTTTGAGAGGTAAGTTTGGCTCCCTGTGATCCAGTACGAGCTAACTCCTAGTAAGGGAACAAGTGGGTACCACAAAGACAACTACTTGGCATCCTTCACATGGCAGGAGCACCTGGGAACAGCATCGCTAGGAGGTGCTTGGACAAATGTATGCTGGGAGCCACCCTGAGTGAAACACCAAAGCATCTTTAATAAATAAAGCAATTTCTCTCAGTGGCATCAAGCCATCAGGAAGCTTCTGTATTTTAAGCTTTGCCAAAACATCAGCCCAGCCCTCCTGTGGAGAAAGAAATGGACCTTTGAACTCCTTGTGCAAATTTATACTTTTCTAAGTGCAGCCTTTTAGAAACAGCTATAGCCAGGGGTGCAATTAATTCCATTCTTTCCAGAAGATTTTTAGCTCCATAAAACTCATATATTATTTAAGCCTCACAGCTAAATCACGAACATTGTCAAAGTCCAGCTTGTTCTCTGCACACACATATTAAAAAACCCCCAAAAACCTAAAGCCAAACCAAAACAAACAACAAAAGAATCACCAAACCCAAAACACAGTTCAGTGAAAGATTTCTGGAAAAATCCCACACCACCTTTAAAACCCCCAGATTCCCTGGCTACCCTTCCTTTCTGCAGTGAATCTGATGGTACTTGACTCTCTCCATCATCAGATCTCTACTTCAGCGAGGTCCTTGCCTCAGATTCCTACAGTGGCATCAAGGGAATATCATGTGTGGTAAAAGCCTCAGCCAGGCCATTTTCTCCTGTATCTGCACTCATAGCAATTTTCAGGTCCCCTCAAGGATGATGCAGGAAAAAGGCTGATCTTCCCTCCCAACCTGGATAACCAAAATTAGCTGAATGAAGAATCCTTATAGAGATAGGTACCATTAGCAAACAAGAAGTAAGTCTACTCTGTAGAATATAAACACTATTTTAAGAAAAACAGTTATCCTGATTGAAAAAGTGCCAGCTTTGAGCACCTAATACAAAGCATCAGCTTTGCTACTGGCCTGCATTTTGCCTTCGGGAAAGGCCTGAGGGAAAACAGCTCTCTGGAGCAAAGCAGAGTCAGCTTCTCCCTGCCAGGCTCACATATTCTAACACTGAGGAAGCATGTGTAAAAGTGAGGATAGAGCTTTACTGGCAAGAATTTCTGTGGTCTTCTTGCATTTCTGAGACATAAACTAACAGTTTAATGAGCAAACGCCACCCAGCAGAAAGTCTCCTGCACAAGGGAGTCAGTCTCCTATTCACAAGGGGATCCCAGAGGCACACAGGTGGCCTTCCTCCCCTCTGCAACATTCAGCTCTAGTTAGATAGAGTGTAAAAAAACCCCTTCAAGCAAATACCAAATACATTATGTGACCTACATTTTCTAATGGTCAGTTAGTCAGAAAAAACCTATATTTGAAGAAGTATAATCTGAATGTAAACAAACCAAATGCTTGCTCATTTGTTGCTCAGCAGCCACTAAACCATCAAGTATATACAAGCAGCACGGTGAAATACAGAAACTGATTGATCAGCATTCACACCCAAGAAGTCATCTGGAGACCAAGCCAGTCCACAGCTCCGGAGAGGCTGCCTTGTTAGGATCACCGTTATCACTTTTAGGAGCCCTAGCTCTGTCTGGTTTTAACCAGAAACAGATTTTCTAGAAATCTGCATTACTGCAAGTTCCAAGTGCTGTAGCTGTCAGTCAGATTTCCATGAGTTATTACTTCTGTGTATTCAGAGCAGTTTGGGAACTGAAGGTTGTCTTGTCACTTCCACGCTCCATAAACAGTAGAGATGCTGGAATATGGTAATATTTACTCCTGTTTTGCCGTCTGCTTATATATGCACATAAAACATGTGACTCCCAGAATGTGGAACAGCAGAATAACAGCCGTAGCTTTTCATCACAAGATAAAGGTACAAAAATCAATACACATCTTTTCTATTTAATGAAAAAGGTACTATTGCACAAAAGAATTTATGTAGTAAAAAATAATAACATTTTCAAGAGAATTTATACTCCCTAGCTTTGGCTTTTACTAAAGAGTTGGCGTCTAAACAAAAAATGTCAAAACCCTCACTCCCCCTAAATTCCTACCTTCTTGGTTATATAATCAGTGAAAAACCAAACCCAAAACCAGAGGACTGTTGTTTATCTTTAGAAGAAAAGATTCATCCCAGCTCTAGGTCAGGTTAAAACAGGACGAATGTCCTCAAACACCCTCTTATCTGAGCACCTTGACATACTATAGAAAAAAACCCTACAATTTTTAGTATTGATTCCCACACCAAAGATAAGTTCTGTTGCTCTCCTCCTTCACACAGCCTGAGCAGAATACAAGGAAGAAAGCAGCCCCAGCCACACAGCAGCACGAGTCCAACAGCCTCCGGATCGGGTGCTCCCACTGTGCACTAAACAGAGCAATTACAGCCCCCACCCATAAACACCTCCCCATGCAGTTGGGGCTTCCTACTCAGGTGTTTATTGTTAAAGTCAGTGCTAAAGACAGACCTAAGATTGGGAGTGTGTTTAAGTAACTCTAAATAAACATCAACATGTGCAACTGAAGTGTAAAGACCCTCTGCATCCCTCAACCAACAAATGAATCAACTGAATTAGTGTTTAGAATGATAGACCACATCCACACACAGGCTCCAAGCCACATAGGAAAGGGTCCAAGGCAATTTCACCATTGCTCCTCTTAAGAAGAGAGTGAAATATGCAAAAGCTATTTCCTGAAAGGGCAGACCTCAGCACAGATAGCTCCAGACTTCAGTTCCTTTTTAAACACTGATAAAGGCAGGCAGATTGACTGGAGGGCTGATGCCTCTGCCAGTCTCCCGCCCATGGGAGATGAGAATTTTGTGCTCTCGCTGATCTTAGGATACAGACTCTTTGGATATTGAAGGGGTTTGGGTTCTTTTTGGTTTTTGGTTTTTTCCTTAGGGCAGGGAAAATACTGCTGGGGGTCAGGCATGGTGTTGGAATGTGTTTTAAGGCCAACCAGAATGAGAACATTTGAACTAGAGTTGTGTAATGTTTCATAGAAACCTCAAACTCTCCATGGCCAGAGAAGGCTGTCAGAGCTAGACAAACTTTTCTGCCCCAGCTGGTGGTTATCTTACAGAGAGCACCATCAACTTCTTAGTTAACCAAGCAGAGCATTGGTTTACTGTCAGTCCCCACACTTAACTTGCACTAGTACAGAGCCTCTGCTATCACATTTCAACCAGTCACCTCATTGTCAAGCAGTTCTTTTCACACTGCTTTGGGACACTTAAGTTGCCTACAACCAGCATTTTCACCCAGGAGGGGTCATACCTTCAGTTTCTCACAACTCTAAAAATAAATATGAACAGATGTTGTATGTCTCATCCCACTCCAGAAAACTGCTGTATCCCAGGCCATGCCATAGCTCAGCACCCACCAGATCACAGTGGTAGAAGGCAGGTCTCAGCCTGAGCTTCGGACACCTGACCACATTCAAATGTGGCAAGCCTTTCTCTAGTTAAGGTTACACACAGACCCAAGTTCCTTTTGGTTGAAGATTGTGATTTAAGACATTTAGGAAATAAAGATAACTTCTTACAGGACCGTACTTTTATCAGTCTAGACAGACAGCAGCTGAACTCATAGCAGCTACAAAAGAGAAAATTCAGTGTCATGTGTGACCATAAAGGAATTAAAAGACTCATTTTACAGTGCATTTTAATTAAAAGTTCATTATAAGAATCTTCTTTTAAGAACAGCATACTACATATTAATGGAAATATGTAACTTCATCCTACAAATGGGACTGTCACCATATTATTCTTACAATTGAAACATATGAAAAATAAAAAATGATATTTAGCTTTATAAATTACCCCTCCCCCCTGTAAATCCTTTTTCTTTTAAATAACAAAAGTATTAACTCTTTCCTGGTACAGTGCATTTGCTATCTGCGAGCCACAACCAAGTAGTCACATCAATGCCAAGGAAACAGCAACATTGTTTGCAAAATATTGAGATAAAATTATAAAAAAATATAGTAGTCAGCCCAGTGCTTACAGAAGACACAGTCAACAAGAATTGAAAAACAGCACATTTTCATATTACATAGGACCATTATAGTAACATAGAAAACAGTGCAGAAGACTTATGCTGGAAAAATATATAGCAATTCTCAGCAGAAACTGAACTTTGGCACTTGCTCATAAAAAGGCCTTTCAAAGCAAAACAAAACAGAAATTCACTTAATCACAGCTTGTATATTCAAAAAAAATACATTTACTAAAGCAAGAGAAACAATAGAGAAAAGTTTACAAGCCAGGTAACTACAAATTCAGTACATTCAGCCTACAGAAAATAAATACAATCTCTTTCATTCACCCATCTATGCTAGGATCACGGCTAGCAAAAGACAAGCTTTGGGACAGAACCTAACCTGAAGCATCTCTACTTCAATGACGCTATGCTGATTACACAGCCTTCTTCAAATCAAGCTAAAATAGCATGTCTCAAATACATTGCCTCCTTATCATAAAATAAGGATTTCTAATCTGCAAATTAAAAAGCGAGACCCTTGCACTCAGACAGTGGCTGTTCTGCTCTACCCATAGTTGCACCATAACCACTGTAGTGTAAGGATTAAGTGGATTTTTTAAGAAGGGCTAAAAAAGAATGGCTTCAATTCAAAGAGGAGACAATACACTGGAAGGAAGAAGGAGTCACATTTAGCTTGTTCATCTTAGCGCTTTGTCAGCACTGCACAATGTCAAAAGGAGTACCACAGTTAACATGTGCGCAGATGTTCTCCCTCCCTGCCAGAAGAGCTGATGTATTAACCTCAAGTCTAACTGAAAGGCTGCTGCAGGCCAAAGCGTATTTTTGGATCAGGCCATAAGAAAGCATGGGCTGCTCTAGCCAAGAAGTGCTTCTTTCATTGTCAGGCTCAACACCCCAAACTAGCAGCTATCTTTGCACTAAGGCAGTTTACTCAGTATTTTTTTATTCTTTTGAGGAGTTAACATTGGGGAAGGGCTGAGAGAAAAATAAATGCTTTAGATTGCTCAGAAGATTGTCCTACTAAAGGGAGCACTTGAATGGGAAACAACTGCAGCTATAAATCTAGCAGACGCTCTTCACATGTCTCCACAGGCCATTTAGTAGCACCTCCAAACACATCGACGTTGTTATCAACCCAGGGTATGATGTTGCCAGGCATGTTGGTAGAGCAGTTAGCAATATTCATGATGTCTTCAGCTTTTAAGACCCTGTCCCATATATTGAACTGGCTCATCTCCCCAACGAAGGCTTGAGTTGCATCAAATCTTCCTCCCACTGTGTCCTTTAGGCATACAAGAGTTAGAATTAAATGAGAACGTTATTTCAGCATTTTCTTCTTCAAAACCTGAAGACCCTTCCCACCTGCTACACTGCTAGAAGAAGGTGCAAAGCTAGGTCACAGAGACAAACAACTTCAAGTTTCTAGAAGGGCTACTTTGAACAAGATTTTCTATGGGACAGTTAAAAGCTCCAAACTGAAATATGTCAAAACAATTCAAAACAAACAGTAATGACTGTACACCATCACACAAAGGCTATACATAACTAACCCTCCCCACAAGCAGTAGAGCAGGAAGGCAGCTTTAAATATTGAGGTTAATTTCAGAGCTATTTTGCAAGCTTGGCACAGGACAACTTCAGCAAGCACTGCATAGATGTGTAAGATCACTCCAAAAGCTTTATGGCTATAGAGGAAACTATACTTGCAGCCCTCGACCAATTGTCAGCAGGGCCTATCTTCAGATCTAAATACACAGGTTTCTCCTGGTTGTACCAAAAGACTAACCCAATCTGCTACTGCATAAGCCTAAAAGTGTTTGCTAGTTCCATTCACTCCTCAAGGACAGGTATCACACATTTTGTGCAATCACACTACCATGAAACTGATACTACAGGACAGAACCAAGCATAGTACAGGCAAATGGCATGAGAGAGTTATAGAAAAGCTGCCAGCCACTTAATAGATAAGATAACTTCTTACAGGACCGTACTTTTATCATTCTAGAGAGGCAGCAGCTGAAGTCATAGCTAGGCATAGCTGAAGCTATGAAAGAGAAAATTCAGTGTCTTGTGTGACCATAAAGGAATTAAAAGGCTCATTTTACAGTGCAATTTAATTAAAAGTTCATTATAAGAATCTTCTTTTAAGAACAGCATACTACATATTAATGGAAATATGTATGCCACTTAAAAGATGCTTCACAGAGTGTATTAGGATTCTGAATTTACCATTCTGTCATTTGTGTCATGGATAAGTTTTTACTAAAATCAGCATCAGGACAAAACTAATATTTCATTATTCTACTGTGAACCTGGAAATCCTGGAGAAAGGCCATTTCCTGCTACTCATAACTGTGTATGTGTGTGTATATATATATATATATGTATATTCACACACATATATATCTTAGTATATGTATACAAAGAACAAGTAACAAAAAAATGTGAATACAAGAGCCACACAATTCATAGCAATAGCTTAATGAGGTGTTAACTAGAAAAGCAAGATTCAAAATACTTTGGGTTTTTTCCAGTATTCAAAAAGGACTTATCCTTAACCTCATGAATGCCTTCTGTTGGCAGTACTAATATTCAAAATTTATTAGCATTTCAATTAGGACAGCTATTTACCTACATCTTTAATGAGAACCCCAATGTCTGATTTAGAGTTCATCCCTTTGACTGAATTCAGACTCATCTTTAGACATCAAATTCTGAATGAGCAACAGACTCCACTATCCTTAAAACATGTCACACACCTGAAAAGCTGCAGAATTCAGTCTGGAGTTCTCCACAGCAGGCCAAGTCATAAAAGATCCTGATATACCCACAAGCACTCCAGTGCCCATGGTTGTTGGTCCCCTCGCCCCCATACACACACTTTCCTTGGACTATTCTGAGGTTCAAGGACTAACATTCTTAGTACCCTCAGTATAAACAGGAAAGGAAGGGGGGAAATAAGTAAACTGCTAAGGGGTACAATAAATTTGGCTTCAATTTAAAAAAAATAAAACAAAGCAAAGCAATTATACTTGGTCTGTTATCAACAAGCTTCTTTTTGACTGTTCATACAACAGCGTTGGCCAGTTCTGTTCTTTTCTGTAACATCAGTGGTCACATTGCTAGTTACCAGCAATTTAGCTCAAAGGATTTAATTTAAGGTATTATTCAGATCACTGACAAAGTTGCATACCACTGCATTAAGGGTGGGAATAGAAATACCTGCAACATGAGTGTTCTAAATATTCTGAATATAAGTGAAACAAAATATACTAATGTGTGACTGCATTAAGTATTTGTAATCTTTCTGATACTGTGAATACAGAAGGACTAAGTGGTCCATGAAGATAATTTTCTCACTGCTGTTTGCCTGGGAAGTTTTGGTATTTTTTAATTATTTTTTTTTTACACCTGGGAACACAATATCTTTCACTCACCTGTTCCTGGCCCAGGATCAAGACACCTCCAGGTTTAATTGGGTGCCAAGGAGCAAGATTCTCCCCAGTGCCAAGCTTCTCTCCATCCTGAAAAGCCTCCCACATCCCATCTCTGGTTGTCCATGTTATACAGATATGATGCCATTTTCCATCACTAATGAAGAGAGGAAGCTGGGCAACCTACAAAAAACAAAGAATGTTGCATGTTGCAAACTCAGTCTACAGTTCAAGCACTTTTTAAACCAGCCAGTATTTACTCCATCCTCAGAAGCAGAAGTTAGTCCACATCTTTCTTTGTCCCAGCTCTCCTGTACTCAGGAATACAGCCATGCTGCTAGATGTGAGTCTGTGACAGTTCAAGCACTTTTTAAACCAGCCAGTATTTACTCCATCCTCAGAAGCAGAAGTTAGTCCACATCTTACTTTGTCCCAGCTCTCCTGTACTAGGAATACAGCCATGCTGCTAGATGCGAGTCTGTGTTTCACCTAGAAACAAGTGACACAAGTACCAGAGTCTAAGCTGCTATCAATCCACTGATCCCTTATTAATCTGTGGCTTTTGTTTAAATCTCAGTGCTTAGTCTTAACTTTCCATCCAGTGGTCACGTTAAGTTTCTCGTAAATTCTGGGGTTTGTCTGCACCATTTGCAGTAACAACTCTGACAAATGGAACCGCTTGCTTCCAGTAAAACTTGAGGGAACTGTTATGTAGGGCTTCAAATAAAGAGGAATTATGCTCCTTTAGGAATCTGATCTGAAAACTTACTCAAATCTATATTAAGGCAAATACAGTGGACTATGGAGCAGCTGAGATGCAGGAGAAAGAAAAGCCTCACAGAACATTACTAGTACTGACATACTATTGAAGAGAAAAGTTATTGCTAAGGATAAGCAGACTCAAGTTTCCTTCTCTTCCACAAACCATTAAGAATAATCAGCTTTTCACTTCCGTTTATTGGAGAGGATGATAGGATTGTTAAAAGTCCTTTAATAGTCACATGACTGAACCACCTGAGTTGTGTTGCAGATCTGTAAACTCCTGATCCCTCAGAGAGCGGCAAGTTTCCAGGAAACCTTACTGAAGGTAGGGAGAAAGGAAGTATTTATAATCTGGTTTAATGCCAAGTTTCAATGGGTCTTGTTTTCTCAAAGCCTCATTCTGAAGCTTGTCAGAAGTCATCAGTTGTATGACGTAGTGCAAGACTATAGTTTTTTGTATCTAAACTCTGAAAAAAATGTATTTAAATTGATGTTCAGTCACTAAATATAACAAAACCAGCCCAAATTACACAAACTTTGCTCTGTCTTCTGCAAAATTCGTTTTAACCTATCTGAACTTCCAGGATTAGAAAGACAGACATACAGCAGTCTCATAGGTTTTGCAACAGTGTGGCATCAAGTATTGCTTCCATTTCATAGAACAAAAAAAAGCCCAAACCATAAGAAGCCATGATCTGCTTGTACAGAGGACACGCATAAGTGTGTGCATACCTAGATGTCATGCTGCTTGTCTCAACACACAAATATATGCACCATTTGACTTTGTTTCCAGTACTTCCATCAACTTGCAACAAACCAATAGACAACAACAGACAAGTAGATGCTACCATCTCAAAGGCCCAGAGCTGGCTTCTCTCAGAGAGAATGAAAGAGTTACTAGAGAGTTAACAAGGGTTCGGGCCTTATTCCAATTATGTAGACAATAAAGAAGAGTTAGTTGATCCTCACCTTATCATTAATAAGCAGTTCAATTGGATTATTCCCCCATTCTATGAGGACAATTTCATTAGCCTGCCCAGGAACAGCATATGAGAATGGAGTGCCAATTCCAGGAGAAGCACTTGATCTCAACCACAAGCACACAGTAAAAGCATACAGCTCTGGCAGAGTCTTCTTGATCTTCCCATATAAGTAGTTTGTGCGAAGAGGAAGGGAGACTTTGAATTCATCAGGTGACTTAAATGCACTGTGACCTAGAATGACATTGAGGAAGAAAAACCTTTAACATTAAACAAAACAATATATTTGTAATTCAGGTTAAGAAACAATATAATTGATACTGGAAATCTTTGGACTTCTAATTACTTTAAAGAGGTACACAAAAAATATATTGAAGTAGTATTACTGTTGATTTTGCAACGCAGAAAAATACAACTAGATTTTATACACATCGTGCTAATTACTTAGCTTATTTTTCCTGCTCATTTAGAGCAAAAGAATAGATGGCAGACAACTAACAAGAGGCTGTTAAATATTTCCTCTCTTCATTGCTTAGCTCATGGCTGGAGGCCTGCCTATTTCAAACAATTCAAACTGTTTTAAAACAAGATATTTACCCTAACTAAACATGGATTCTGTGGTATGCTCATAATTAAAGCATCACAGTGCTTCAATACCAGTATTTCTTTTCCTAGTACCACTACATAGGAAGCCAGCAGCATCTCAATTTTACAGATAGTATTCTGAAAAACAGGTTGATGCTAACATTTTGAATGACTGATCTGAAACAAGAAAAAGCTGATATATTCCAGAAAGCAGAGTTAAATTCAGTAGAACCAATTTCTGTCCCATTGACAAATCAGGAGGAGATGCAAACAGAAACAAAGCTGAAGTTCAAAATTATCTGAAGGAAAATGCAATATAAAATTATGAACTATGAAAACATTAGACATTTGTTTTATATAAAAGCAAAAATTATTATTTAGCTTTTTCTAAAAGAGATTATTAAACCAGCGAGATACTCCACAGAGACGTTTATGTAATGGAAAACTCTTAAGACTAAAACTTTCTAAAGCTGCAATAATCTGTATTATCTAGTTTCTGTATACTTATCACGTTGTTTCTTACAAGTAATTGTCTACAATTAAATATTAAGAGAGAAATCCTACATTGTGCCACAAAATAAAACCCAATTTCTGTAGTAGAGAGTCACACTCAACCTTTCAGCGATGTGTTCTTCTGAGACTTCACACTCCAATCCAAATGAAGAGCTGTTGTCACAAAAGGTTGCCACAATTTTCATATGTAATTTTAATTTTTAATTTTAAATCATTGGCATTCTGTCAATTCCCATTCTCAGAAGAAACTGAAGTGTTTTGACTGCATTTTTCACAGAATGAGGGGGTGGAAGAAAAAGCTTGTCTGATGCTTGCATCTGTCTTGAGGATCTTACAGATCAAAACCTGAAATATTCTAAATTTTAAGCAAAAAACACTCCAACGTCTTAGGGCTAATATTAAGCAACCTCCACTAGGCTGGTACAACCAATCTCACATATTAAAAAAAACCAAACCACTCTCCATTAAGAGCATTAGTTATTAGTCACTCTGTGAAAGAACTGAAGGAAGCAATAATGGTTGGAAAAGAACAAACAATATTAATCTTTTTATATTTTTCAATTTGTTCTCATGACTTGAAAACATCCATAACTTCAAATGATAACAAAATCCTCCTGTTCTGGGCACTGGGCACATGCATAGGGTAAGACAATCCTCTTTCTAAAGAATCGGAATTATTTTTGGACAAGATGTGCAAAAAACCACTGTTATTCCATTTTAGAGGTGAAGAAAACAGATTTAGCAAGTGACCTATTCATGTCTCCAGCAAAGCTAGGAATCTCATTTAAGTCAACTACCAGTTGCAGGATCATTCCTCCACCCAGTTCTGCTGTTTAATGCACCATCTACTGCTGTTAATGGAGACAACCAGTGAAGGAATTACAGGAAGAGCTTGGGAGTCACAACAGCTGTACAAACTTCAAACTCTTCTTTCCCACTGGTAACTAAAGAGAGCTGTCACAACTACAGATAAAACAATTCCAAAGTTCATACTGTCACCTTGTAAAGTTAGTTTTTCCTCCATTTATTTAGTCTTAGGAGGAGGAGCTTATAACACTTTAGTTAGTTGTCAGGAAGAGATGCTCAATAATATGACAAGATACAATAGAAACACTATTTTCAGAAGGGGTCAGATCAAATTTAATCTACAAAATCATTAAGTTCTTAGATCATTATTACCCTCACTTTGGTTTGACAGAGGAACCAAAGGCAAAGAACAGCTAAGCTGCACTACAATAGAGAGCAAATTCTTCACTTCCCTGAGACTGAAAAGACAGCCCTCTCCCCATACAAAAAAATAAAGGTGGGAACAGGCTATTTTTAATCTAACTAAATTGCACATTCTTGTTCTCCCCACACTCCCTTTCACTTTCTGATGACTTGCTGATATGAGTCACATCTTTCAGAGACAAGGACTGGTAATACTTGCCACATAAGACGTTATCGGGCCACTAATTCTCCAGAACTTTAGTTACAGTTTAGGCTTTATCCTGGCTCTCAGGAAATACTAAATGACAGAGCCAGTAGAGATCTTTTATTTCTCCTTCCCTTTTCCACCTCCTTCACCCTTTTTAAATGAAAAAACTCACCAAAAAACCCAAAAAAGATTAAAAAACCCCAATATTGCATGAATTGATACATTGGGTTGCATTTTAAAATTCATGAGATATGTATGTTTGCACTGTTTTTGAAAGCACGGCCATTAAGCTGCTTTTAAGCAGAGAACCTATTCACCTTGGAAAACTATTTAATAAAGATTGGGCAGTAATATTTACTGGTACTCTAGTACTACACAGTCCACTCTGTTGGTGTATTTAGTCAGTACAGAAAGATAGTTCTGTTCTTTAGCATATTTCCATTGGCATTTGTAATTCAAATAAACAGAGTCTACTCATGCATAGAGATATCAGTAATAACTAATCCAAGTATCCAAATAAATGACTAGTATTAAGAGAGTGTCCTCCAGTGGCACCATGTGTATTCTACTGTAAACTCTGAAGGCTATACACTTAGGATATGAAACAATTCAAGTATCTGCAGTTACCCAAAGGCATAATCAGCAACATGAGTTTCATCCTAACCACTTACTTACACCAAATTAAGAGTCAGTAAGCCAAAGTCATGTAGAGGCCTGACAAGCAGGAAGCCTGTGACAAAAACAAAAAGGGAGTCCAAGTATTTGCACTGTCACCTACTACTTAGTCTAGCGCCTTAACTGTTTTGCCCTCAAGGCCCACATTTAGATGACTGTACTAGAAAGAGGGAGTGAAAAAAATTAATCAGCGTGGAGAAGCATTTCAATTCCGTGCAGATTACCTTTTTCTAACTCAGACACTCTTTCTAGCAATGCATTCAAGGCTGTCTCTGTCTTCTGCCGATGGGCTGAAGTCTCATTATGAAGCAAAGACTTTTCATCCTCCAGTTCAGCCACTTTGCTCAGGAGTTGGCGTTCCAGATCTCCAAGCCTGCGCTGAAGCATCTCTCGAAGGTCATTAGGCAGTGCTGCATATGACACATTGGCTCGGAGTTGGTGCTTTAGGTGAAATAAGAAGAAAAAAAATTGTCATTTCTAAACCAGAAACTGTGAAATGTGCATATGCTCCTAATTCAAAAGGAAGAAAGCAAGATTGTCGAGTTCTCCAGCAAGTACAAAAGAAGCATTGCTTTTTAGCACTTGTCATGTTCAGTGCTTTTATCAGCACTGTAGCAAAACAGGTCCTGAAACAAAAGGGCACTTTTAGAAGCTTCCAGCATTTCATACAAAGGAGTCTTCATACATTTAAGTTCAATAAAATCAATGTAGAGAGCCAGGCCTGATGTACTTCCATTAGTATGGGTATATGTGGCACATTATTCAATTTTTTGCCTTACTGCAAGCGACATTGCCAATGTAAGTAAACAGAAAAACTATTATTTATTTTTTAATAAAAAATTAAGCTACTTTGAAAGCAAATTTACCAAATGAAAGTTTCCTCAGTTTTGATTTGCAGAGTAAGGAAGTCACATGTACTTTAGATCAACTACAAGTATTAGCCAGTGATAGTATTTTTATTTAAACTGAAAATAAAAAAACCTCACTCTATCTCAAATAACACTGGTATCTTTAAGAATACTAAGAAACCAATGGTTCCACCTACCACATTATTCTAGTGGAATTTCTCTTCTACAACCCTAAAAAAGTGCCACAAAAAGACAGCAGTAATAAAACAGTGTTACACTACCAAATCATTCAAAACCGTATTTGAAAAGCAGTCCAGAGTGTTTAGACCTCACAGAATAACCGTCAGCAAGTTACTCCCTGTCCTCACATCACCACTGACCGGACACTGGAGGACAGCAGGAGGACACTCATGGAGCTCTCAGGGTGTGGAAAGCAGAACAACACCCAGCACAATTCCTGTGGGAATACTTTCTGTAAAATGTTTATGAGTGCCACTCAATCATGGGCATTGTCCAAAGGCTCACAGAAATCACTTATGAGTGGGCTTGGACCAAATCCCCTTTCTATTCACAGGCATACAGAATCAGGCTCTTTTTATTCTATGCAGCCCTAAATACATCATCTTATCTTCACAATCTGCCCAGCACAATCTCCTCATCACCACTGGTCTGTTCAGCACCATATGCTAAGGTCTTACTGTCTAAAAGGTCTGCTTTATATCTCAAACCCCATGAAGTTACATTCCCCAAATGATTTAGACATATTAATACAGAAGTTAAGCTGGTGACAAGCAGGAATCTCCCCTCACGCAGTGGGAGAATATTTCACAGAAGGAGCCTTTCAGGTTTTATACCATTAAAGCGAGCAGATAAATAATCAAGAAAATAAGACAAGCCAACCAAGCAACTCACTGCCAGGGCTTGGCCAGTTCGGATTTATCTCCATGAAGACTAAGCGCACTAGTTGTGTCCACCCAGCAGTGCAAAGCCATTGCTACACATTCAGTTGTCCAAGTTTCTGCGCAGCGGGCAGGGAGCCGGGCCCACTCCGCCCCCTGGCCCTACCTCCAGGCTTTCCAGCCGGTCCTTCAGGGTTTGCATGGTGCGGCTCAGCTGGTCGATGACCTGCGCCGGGTCCCGCGGCAGGTCGCCCATGGTGTCCTTGCCCTTGCCCAGCTCCTTCTTCCACGTCCCCGTGCCAGACTTGCCGTCGACGCCCTCGCAGCGGCTCAGTTTGCCGGTGAGCTCCCGGATGGCATCCCGCTGGCTCCCGATGGTCTCCTTCTGCTGCAGGACGGTCTCCCGCAGCTGCAGCACCGTGGCTTTCAGCTC
>NW_010160552.1:0-210 GCF_000695765.1 Mesitornis unicolor | reverse complement strand
GGCCAGCGGCATCGAGGTGCACACGAAGCGGCTACCCGGTGGGCTCTCCTGGTCGTCCGCCGCCGACTCCCGGCCGCCCGTGGCTACGGCGAGCAGGAGCCCCGCGACCACAGGCAACATCCCGGCTGGTGAGCGGGGCGACGGCTGGGAGGGGCGGCTGGAGCACTGACAGAGGGGCCGCTCGCTCCGCGCCTCCGCCTCCCGCCGCTT
>NW_010160551.1:0-6356 GCF_000695765.1 Mesitornis unicolor | reverse complement strand
AAACCAAACCAAACCAAACCAAACCTGAAAGGAAAAAGTACATCTAAGTACTGTCAGAAAGTCATTATGAATAAGCTAACACTTTTCAGAAAAAATAACCAGAAGTTTATATTCTTAAAATAGACCTTCTTCAGTAACAGGAAGCATACATGGGGGAGGCAAGTGTGGAGAATCTCCCATCTTTCTCTCATAGAAAAGACAAAACCTTCGGACCACAGGAAATAACACAAGTTTTCGAAAATCCCAGTGGTATGAGTGAAAACACTTCAAATAAATCTGTAAACCCTCAAAACGATGTTAAAGGACAACAGATGTTCTCCCCCTGCACTAGCTTGTTCGAACACTCACGTACTCCCTAGGAGAAGTAATTTATTTGCATTGATTAAAGTGGGTATTCAGATCCAGACTCATACAAAAGGGGAAACTGGGAGGAAGAGGTGCATAAGGAATGACAAGCTGTGCCTGTCCTCTTCTTGCTAGAAAAAAAAAGCGCCTCTCTGAATACATGAAGATAATGGAAAAATACAGACCTCTGAATATATCTTTTCTTCAAACTTAATATCTTTATAACGTAAAACAGAGCCTGCAAAAAAAGGTAAGTCTTAAATTCAGGCTGCAGACTACTTTTGGAATTAATTTGTTCTTTTGCTGTGTTTCTGTGATATGTGGCTGACATACCATGCCTTGGCTGATATGCTGCCAAAGTAAAACACAATCATCATTCTAACTCCTGCCATTATAAGTCAATTCTGAAATTAAATCAGCAATTCAGGTTCATCTTATTGTCAAGTGTCCTTAAGCAGGAGCCCTTCCTCTAACCATCTCCACCAGGAAGCACTCCTGTTAAGTAAGAAAGATGACAGCAATATAGGACCAGTTGTGGCCATGAGAAACTAAAATGGCACGCGGTTATCAAAATCCAAAAGCAGAACCTCCCAGCCCTTTCTCCAGTCTATAAGGAGCTACAACACCAGACATTATGCTGAGAATTGATTATTTCCTTCATAGGCTTGCTAGGTAAAAATCATCAATAAAGCTGGGAGCAAGGATCAAAGTTCAGCCCAAGTCATTATGCTAAAAAATGGATAGCTGTGATTAGGACTATGTTCTTCATTTCTTCCACGAGCAATACAGCTTAATCAGAAGAAGTGATGAAAGTTCCTTGGTGGTCCTTAGCAAAGACCAAGACAGGTGGCTGAGGACCAATCCTAAGTTTAGGAGCTATGGATTTGAACCTTTTCAGCCGAAGCCAGGCATAGAAAACGTTGCTTTCACCCTGGGCAAACCTTGTGGAAAAGCAAGCACGGAGATCCTGCCCGCACCAACGATGTCTGTATGAACAGGAGCAGCACTTGTGATTTAGGTACTTGGGTACAGAGCTCAGATGCCAGTCTCAGGGTGGGGATGCTCTGACAGCTTTGCACAGCTGCAGAAAGCACCGAAATCCCCTTTATAATGTCACAGCGAGTCTTTGGTGCCTTGGCCTTTGCAAATCAGTTCTGTAGCCTGCAGAGCCCCTCAAAGGTCTTTCATCTTTCTCCTGAGCAAGTTTCTCTTTTCTTGCTGCTCTCCTGCTGCTGTTCTCCACATATATTCTTGCACCTGCAAACCCAGTATTATTACAGCAGGGTCTCTGGGAACCTGGAGAGATTCCCACTGCCATAGGATTCACCCTTTCTTTACTTCCTTTTTCTTCTCCCTTGATTGTATGCTTTGATTTACATTAGGGGTGCAATAATACCCTGAACAAAGTTCATCCACAAAGCAGCGTGCAGCACCTGCCTCAGATCAAGGCCTGCTCTCATCAGCACCAACAGCCTCACAAGCAGAAAACCCAACAGGGAGATTGGGTAGGCACAGGTGAAAGCCATGTACTTACTAAGAGAAAGATATGGAGGAGTTAACTCACTGCATTGGATCCAAATGAGTATAACTGATTTGAATCAAGTTCAGAAATTTTTGAATACACTGAATATGAGCTGCTTCTGCCATTTTTTTTCTCTGCATTAATTCTATTTCATCACTATTACCACCAATCGAGCAACTACAAAAGGCTGCAGTTTAAACTCAAATTGAATTAGTGGAGAAAAACTGATTTGCAAACTATTTTCCTCTCATAACTTCAAATAACAATTAAAAATGTTGTTGTGGTGGTGAGAAATTTAACATCTGAAAGACTGCACAAATCATAGTTTTGAAGTCTAAATAGTTCGCAATGACCTGAACACAGCAGTAAAAATGTTACAGAAAAATATTTCACTGACACAAACAACTCCATACCCTCTTAAAGCTTCAATTCCATCAAACCCAAACCTTGTGAAAGCCAGGGAATGTCCTATGTTAAGACACAGCCCATACACTCCTCACCTGGGAAGCAACAGCAATTACACACACACACACACACACACACACAGAATCGCTCGGTTGGAAAAGACCTCTGAGATCATCACGTCCAACCGTTCCTGTCTACCCCCTAAACCATATCCTTAAGTACCTCATCTACCCGCTCTTTAAACACATCCAGGGATGGTGACTCCACCACCTCCCTGGGCAGCCTGTTCCAGCTTCTGACGACCCTCTCAGTAAAGAACTTCTTCCTTATCTCTAACCTGAACCTCCCTTGGCACAGCTTGGTGCCGTTTCCCCTTGTTCTATCCCCCATCACCTGGGAGAAGAGACCAGCACCCACCTCTCTACAACCTCCCTTTAGGTAGTAGGGATGTAGGTGGTGATGAGGTCTCCCCTCAGCCTTCTCTTCTCCAGGCTAAACAACCCCAGTTCCCTCAGCCGCTCCTCATAAGGCTTGTTCTCCAGACCCCTCACCATCCTTGTGGCTCTTCTCTGAACACGCTCCAGAATCTCAACATCCTTCTTATAGTGAGGGGCCCAGAACTGAACACAGTACTCGAGGTGCGGCCTCACCAGTGCCAAGTACAGGGGGATAATTACCTGCAAACACGATGACTGTGGTCACTATGCAAAGGGCCAAAGGAAACACTGACTGTGACGCAAGGCGACCCAGGAAATGTGCTACTCACCTACACAGGAGGTAACCTGTGATAGACATTCGGCCCTGTCCCCTCTCCTGCCTGCTTGGAGCCACAGCCCCCAGCCTTCCTCTATCCTTCTCTTCCTCTGTGGGATTTTGCAGGGGTTAGCTGCAGCTTACAGTGCTATGGACTTTAATAATGCTGTGCTGGTAACCCACAACTGCAGCAATTTTGCAGTAGGTCTCCATTGCTCCTGAGCAAAGAGCAGCTACCCATGCAGCTCAGGAAAGCCAGGTCTGGTTGTCAGGATTAGCATTTTTAGAAAAAACGTACTAGTACACTAGGAAATATCACAGAGATGAAAGTAAAATATTGCAGTTGAAAAGAGAAAACAACACTGTGTGTCAAGTCTATAATCTGTATTTATAAACTACAGTTAAATGCCACTGTCTCCTGCTCATCCTCTGACTGATCCAATCACCACCACTCTCAATCCAGTAACTTACATCAGTGGTCTTACAAACTACAACTTCAAATAGTCTAGTCTAGCATGGTGACTAGAATTCATTAATATGTATTTAACAGTGTACTATATAATAAAAAACCATTAGTATATGCTTCTATAACATTAAGTAGCAGGAACACTGTGTCAGTGCCTTTCAGGTCCTCTGCAGCAGCAGGGCTGGGAAACAGACTTTTTTCACTCACAAAAATGAGGAAAGTAAATCCAATACGTTCTCATTTTATATTTGGTTTGACCATTGCTATCCTTACACTCTACAACCATATATATGTGTGTGTGTGTGTGTGTGTGTGTGTGTGTAATATATATATATATCTAAAATGACTGAAAATATTTAATCAATAAATCAGGTTTCACCTACTACATTGTGCAATCCTTCCACAAAAATATTAATTAAATATGAATTTTCAGATTGGCTTAGAAAGCATATTCAATCGCTATAACCAGTTTCTTGATAAAGGCATTCAAAATAGTTCTGCAGGTGAAAGATTCAACAGAGCAAAGCCACACCACTTAATTAAAAAGGAAAAAATGTAAAAAGAAGTTTAAAAAAAAGGACATTTCAAAGCAAAATTCATTCCCCAACTAACCCAAGAAATAATGAGAAAGAAAAGAGAGGGAAAATAAACAACCTTATATCTTCATACTGTTTTTTCACCCAGTCTCAAAATGAACTGTGTAAGAGACATTCTTTTAAACAGAATGAAAATGATAAATAAAGTTCAGAAAGTATCACAGTCTTCTGCTAAAAAACAGTCAGAAAGCCCGCTTCTTTCACTGAAATTTATGATTATACCAGGCCAAAACAACCACAGGATTACATATAGACATACATACCAACAATTACAATATTTAAGGCAGAAGTGAATAAATCATTAATGTAGAAATAAAACTCAATTTAAAAACCCAATAAGTTATCAATAGAATATGAAAGGTCAGAACACTAAGCCAGCTTTAATTTTTGTAAAGTACATTACACAACTGAAAGGAAGTGAATGTTTTTGTCAATTCTACAGGCCTGGGATAACGCACTAGTGAAAAAGCTGAACACTGATGTGAGATCTCATGGGGGAGGCTGTAAGCAAGGAGGTTCAGAGACTGACTTAAAGCAAAACATCAACAGTTTTGGACCATATAATTTACGTGCTTACAAAATCACCTAAGCTTGAAATTCAACCCATAATTTACGTCCAGCTTTCCCATGTAAGTTCTGGCTAAATATTACTTAAATATTCTTAATGTAAATGTATACCAATTTTTGTGTCATATCACTTCAAAAGAAAAAACAATTACTTCCAAAATGATGAATTATTATTTGGAGTACAGGGAAAATCTGGGCCCCACAGAGGTCAACAGCAGAACTTCCTAGTATGGTTAAATCCCCAGTATGGTATGGTTAAGATGTATGTTTAAGACATCCATACTTGATTCTGTAAATGAAAAAGCCTAAATGCCAACTCTAACATCTCATTGTAAATGGAAACTCATTCCCTGAGGGCATGTTCTTCCATTTCCACACACCAGCACAAAAATAAAGAACACAGAAATATAAGGCAATAAAAAAAACCAAACCAGAAGGCCACGTACTTTGAAGACCAATTTTTTCTTTACTTTGAAAATTTATCTTCATATTCAAATTCCAAGTTGCTGCACTGTAATAGGAATACGCAATCATAAATTTAATTTATGTTGATCATTTGCATGCCCTGGCAAACTGAGCTCAGACACATGTGGTTTTCAGTGACGATCGTGGTTACCCAGTCTTCTGCCTGGGTCCATTATAATGCAAAGTAGTCAAGAAATAAGCCTCAGGATCACGTAATCTATTCTCCACTAAACTGTGAACTGCCTCATGATCATCATTATCCAATAACGAATGAATTTGCTCACGATCCATCACAAGGACTCCTCAGAGTGTAAGCGGATTTTTTAAATTATTTTCTTTTAAGATGAACACACAAAAGTATTGCAGTTACAGAACTGAATTTGCTTCTTAAAATTTTGAAGAACTTAAGGCCAGCTTGGTAGTTAACCAAGTAAAAAGTTGAACCAAAATTGACAGAAATTAGAGTACTGCAAAAGTAACTTTTAAAGCACTCATGCGTTGGCATCACTCTCATCGTTCTGCTTGGCTGGAGAAGCTGTTTTCATTCTTGACTTTAGAACAGGACACGTGAAAAATGTATTTCATCCCCTCTTGCTTGATGATGTTACAATCCAGCAGGTAAATACTGTCTAACATCTTTTGCATACTTCAATCCATTTGGACATGACCAAATAATGATTTGAAAAACAGTAAATACCACAATCATATTTTAAATTCTGGTAAAGTAACTCCTAAAAAAGTTCTCAGAACTAAAATAAGGCGTCCACCTAATTAGGTAGCAGGACTCTTCTGCATTGGTTGCACCAAAAAAATCACTTTTTTCGGTAAGTTTCAGTGATAAAGACTTCAAGCTGGAGGAACTGGCAGTCGTCTTACTATTTCCTTAGCTATCTTTAGATAGGCTTTAGCCTGTAAAAACAGAAACATATATTTAGCACATTTCATTTTCTGTAAAAAGGAACATTTTACATCTTGTTAGGTATATGTTCTTTCATACACATCCAAAGAAAAAGAAAAATGTTTCAATAAAAGGGTTCGATTTAGCCAGTTCCGTGTTCAGGGAAAATGATGCATTAATACATAAGTATAAGCATTATTTAAAACATTGGGGGGCGGGGAAGGATAAAATTTAACATTACTATTATTCTGAGACTGGAACTTGACTGAACAGTCTGTCTTAAACAGCAAATAGAATCAATATTCTTCTGGAGGAGAGGTTTTGAGAACGAGGGAGACT
>NW_010160550.1:2571-4437 GCF_000695765.1 Mesitornis unicolor | reverse complement strand
GAGAGCTGCTGCGAGCCCTGCAAGGCTAGGGAGAGAGAGCAGCCCGGTAATTAGTTAATTACTGCGCTTCCCAGCCCGGCAATTAGCGCGCTTCCCAGCCCAGTAGGCACTTCCAGCCCTCTGGCGTCTGTGCAGGGGTGAGAGCACTGGGGAGACCCCAGCAAGGGCTGCGATGTTTGGTGGTGTACAGCCCCACAAAGACTGTCCTCGATCAGAGGATTATCATGGAATTATCAACAAAAACCAACCCAAAAAAGCACAGATGGCAGCACTAGGCAGGACACCCCTGATCCCACTGCTGTCAAGCAGTTTTGGCAAAGAGGAGTGGTAGGAAGGGATCTGGGAGTAAAATATTTGAAAAAAAGCACATAATGTGATCTAAATTTTCATGAATTCACCCTAAGGTTCCCCTGCAGCCCAGGGCCACTTGGCTGTTCAGTTAACGGCATCAGCAAGGGGAATGAACGTCACTCCCCTGCGGTCACAGCGACGCTGACAAGGGAGGAGGACGGGGAGACAGAAAATGCTCAGCCAGGGAAGGCAGGGGGGCCTGGGCAAAGATGTTCACATGAGAATAAAATTCCCTTTTTTCTTCCCCAAAAATTCCCTTTTTTCCCCCAAACGTGGTGGCGGGCCCTGCGAGGGGAGGGCAGCGCAGCCTGGCACTCACCGGCCGTGCTGAGGAAGGCAGCGTAGAGCTCCCTGGGGATCAGCGAGTCGGGCATGTCCCGAAGAAACTCCTTGAGCAGCGCGGCCACGTCGTGAACGCATTGATGCTCATCCAGGAAAACATCCAGGCCTCGGTCAAACTCCTCCCTCAGCTGAAAGATGGGAGAAAGGGGTAGAATAAAAGCCATCCTCAGTTCTTCCTTATCCGAATCAGAGTGCCAGGATCTGCCCCTGCACAGAGCTGCGATGGGGGACAGGAGGGTTGGCCATTCCCGGTGTCCCCCTGATGCAGGGCACCCCCAAAAAAGGCACCCCAGAGGCTGTTGCTGCCCGGAGGATGGACCATGGGACCAGAAGAAGCTGCTGGGTGGTGAAGGGAGCCCTGGGGGGTCTGAAATGCCAACCCAGGGATGTGGGCTCATCTGCTGAGACCTTGGAGAGATGGAGCCTGTGATTTCAGACTCTCCACATCAACATCGGCTTTGTCCAGCCCCAGCCCACAGGAGCATTTGCAGTAGATGTCCCTCTTTACCTGCTTAACTCTCTTCTTGGAGCTCCCGACGCGGAAGATGCCCACCGTGTGGAGCCCTGCGGGACAGACGGGTTAGTGCTGGGCATTCCCACAGCCCCCACAGTCCTTGGAGCACCCCAACATCCTGGAGGTGGTCCCAGGGGTCAGCTGCCCCCTCCTACCCTGGGGAACCACCGCCTATGATGGGTTTTACAAGTGGTTACCATGCGTCTCGATGTGGTTGCAGCACGTCTCCACGAGGCGCGGGACCTGCCGGGTGATGGGGTTGAGGCTCAGCATCTTCTGCTTGCCCAGGCTCCTCGGCGGGTCCAGCTCGTGGGGGTGGGAGAGCTGCAGGGCCTCCAGCAGCTCGGACGTGTTGTCGCTCAGGTCGGCGATGGACTCCACGGACATGGCCCCCTGCGACGGAGCAGAGGTGATGTGCAGGGACTGCCCCACAAGGTACCAGTAACCACTCTGCAATATCCCAGTAACCGCTCCACAAGAGCCCAATAACTGCCCTGCAAGATCTAGTAACCACCTTACAAGATCCCAGTAACCACCCCACAAGAGCCCAAGAATCACCCCACAATATCCCAGTTCACCGTCACTGGGGTAACCTCATGAGTTTGAGGGACAGGGAGACATCACCTCCAGACCAACACAGAGCCCTACAGAGCCATCTG
>NW_010160550.1:2231-2541 GCF_000695765.1 Mesitornis unicolor | reverse complement strand
TCATCTCCTGTGGGTCCATTTCTGTGCTCAGCTCCTCACGAGAGGTGTTTCTAAACAACCAGGAAGCCAACACAACCACCACCGACAGCCACAGCTTCTGGTGGGAATTTGGCAAGCGTGAAGCCCAATCTCCAGGATGTCAAACAATTTAGGAGCAGGAAAAATCCATGTCACCGATGACAAATCTCCTCCTGTCCCTATCCCTTTGCCTGCCCATGTCCTCCTGGTGACCTGGGCTCCTAAGAGCCTGTCCCACCACTCGTGGTCCACCTCTTGGGGCATCCCATTTCCCTGAGGGCAGTATAATCAT
>NW_010160550.1:0-2176 GCF_000695765.1 Mesitornis unicolor | reverse complement strand
GGTCAGAGCTTCCCACCCCGCAGCCCCGCGGCGGCACAGCCATTGTACCCTTCGCTGGCTCCAGGAGCCGCTGCCGAGGAGAGCGGGGGAAAGCGGCTCCTCCGGGAAGACCCCGCAGGGCACCAGGCCGGAGCTCCTGCCCCGTGGGGACCTCTTCTGCCTCTGCGCCCGAAACCTCGTCACCGTGGCCTCCACCTCCAGGCACAGCCGGCGGCTCCGTCCCACCGCCTCCTGCAGCCGCCTGTAGGCGCGGTCGTTGGCGATGACCTGGCCGAGCGGGATCCCGAACGTCTGGGGACAGCAATCTGAGGGGGAAACACGGGGGAAATGGTGCAGAGGGACACGAGGGGGCTGCGCTGGCACAGCCCGGCTGACGGCGCGTCCTGGGTTACCGGGACTGAGCGATTTCCGCATGGTAACCGGAGAGGGTTTCGGTTTGGGTTTGTGCTGGGGCTGGTGTGATAACACGCCGGTGTTTACATAGCTCAGGGTCTGGTTTTCAGTCTGCACCTGTGGTTACAGTTCATTTTGGGGTTTGTTTTCCCTTCTCTCTGCACAGAGGATGGGGGAAGTGAGAGCCCAGGACTCTCTGGGACAGGGGACCCAGCACAGATGATCTGGTGTGATCCCAGCTGACCCATACAGATGGATCTATCCCATAACAGTCACAGCACTGGAAATGCGGGAGCTGGCAGGGGACGACCCCTTCAACCCCTTCAATCCCTTCCCTTGTTATCATTGTTCCTATTTTTACTGCAATTCATTAGTACTATCGTTATTTCAGTTGGTTTATTTCAATTATTAAATAGTCTTTAAATAATTACTAAATTAAATAATTATTAAATCTCAACCAGATGAGTTCTCTACTTTTACTCTCCCAATTCTCTTCCCCCATCTCACCAGGATCAAGATCTGCAGCTCGAATCCATGGTAGCAGCCCTGACACTGACTGCTCTGTCCCCTCCTGGTCCCTGCTGCTCCAGGAGCCCGGGGTGGATGGGAAGAGCATCCCCAAACATCCCCAAACATCCCTGGGCATCCCAAAGGGGAGCTGGAAACCCATCCTCCATCAGCATGGCCTGGTTTTTCCTGACCTTTCCTTCCTTTCACAGGTTACAGCCCTGTGAAGATGCCACAGCATCTATGGAGCAGAGACTTCATAAATCATCAGAAATATTTGATCCATGGGATCTTTTCCAAATTAAAACCTCCGGTTTTCTGCAGGGTTAGCGCCAGCTATGTCTGTTCAAGCATAGCAGCCTTGGTATTAATGGCATTTTTTCCCAGATAACTTTCCCCCTCCGTACTTTGCAGACACAAGGAGAGCTCTCCAATCTCCACAAAATTCCAATCTGATTTTTCTCTAAGAAAACAGTAAGTGCTCGTTCCCAACCAGCACCCCCCAGCTCAGCCCCACCAAAAAAACCCACCAATCCTGCTTGAGAGCGGGGCCCAAAACCTGCAGAAAAGGGGGGTGCTCACCTTTCTTCTCCTTTGAAAAGCTCTCCAGCTTCTGGCGGATGGATTTGCTGCCTTTCGGTTCAGCTGTGAGGAGGAAGGAAAGCAGAGGTTGGGCACCATTCGGCTCCCATATGGACGTGTGTCCTTCTGCACCCTGGCAAACAGAGCACGGCCACGGCCACCTCCTTGGGGACAGGGACACCAGGGCCACGCGTCCTGGTTTGCTGGGATTGGGGTGTTTTCCTTCAGGAGCTGGTGGGTTTCGTTTGGTTCTCACCAGCAGATGTTTGTTTTGTTCCTAAGGTTTGTTTGTCAGTCCCATCCCAAACATTTGTTCAGTTTATTTCGTTGGTTTGTTTGTTTTCCCTTCTCTCTGCACAGAGGATGGGGGAAGCGAGAGCCCAGGACTCTCTGGGACAGGGCACCCAGCACAGATGATCTGGTGTGATCCCAGCTGACCCATACAGATGGATCTATCCCATAACAGTCACAGCACTGGAAATGGGGGAGTTGGCAGGGGATGACCCCTTAGATCTCCTTCGATCCCTTCCCTTGGTGCTGGCGCCCGTCTCGGTTCCTGAGGCTCCCCCCTCCCTGGTGGTGCTGGCGTTGCCGTACGGGCAGGGACTGCTGGTTGGGAGCTGGAGAGAACTGGGATCACTTTATTATCATTCCTATTCTTATTACAGTTCATTGGTATTATCATTATTTCAGT
>NW_010160549.1:0-27739 GCF_000695765.1 Mesitornis unicolor | reverse complement strand
TACTGGGACGAGGGGAGGTGCCTGGTGTGCGCCGCTCACTTTCTCAGCTCTGAGGCTTCAGGCTGGGGCCCCGGTGGCAGGGGACCTCCCTGGGGCAGGTTGAGGTGGGGTTTCGGCACCAGAAACCGTCCCGGGGGAAAGGTGCGGGGCTGCCTCTTACCCCAATGGCTTCTGCCCGGAGCAGGGAAGCTGAGCTCCCCCGGAGCATGGCGCTGTCTCTTTCCTTGTTAGCCGTAAAACAGAAATAAGTTTCTCTGGTGACACCCGAGGGAGACGGAAAGGAAGTCCTTCAGTGAGGCCTCAGCTTGATCAGTCAAAATTTAATTGGCCTCGGGCACTTCTGTAGAATTGCTGAAGGACTGTGTTGAACGCAAATGAGCATAAAGATTGCTGAGGTGCTTAAAACTCGGTGTTGCCATGTTTTACAGGTTTGGGCTTAAATGTACTGCACTTGAAAGGGCAAAGGCACTTTCAGGAAATAACATCCCTGTAGTATTGAATACCAAATTATTAAGGATTGTTTTCTTGGAAACTTATCGTTGGCCCAGCACAGCTTTGCCCAGACCTAACATTTAGTCAAATGACAGACAACGTTTTGTACTGCATCTGTTTGCATGATGGGTGCCCTCCTCTTAGAAACTCCCAGGACAAAGGTCACAGCCTGCACTTTAAGGTTGCAGCTGTGTGCATGCTCATGCAATGCGCTGGTGTTTAATGTTTTATGTAAGAGACAACATTAGAGAAGCGAAGATTCACATTCTCACTGGACACCATGCCTTGTCCTTGCAGTGAAGGTAGGAGAGTCAGAGCAGACCTAGTAAAGCAGCTAAGCGCAGTAGATGTTGAATATAGAAACATTACAATTACTCGATGAATATGAAAATGTAAAGAAAAGCTTTCTTCCTAAGTTACTTTACTTGTAGTTTAAAGGATTTTACATTGCTTCTTAAGAAAGTCAATACTAAGTCTTGAATCAGCATGAAAAGAATGTGAGTGCTGGTCAATGAATAACTTTTAAGTAGAGCTATAAAGTGAACCAGTTTTATTTCTCTGGCTCAGGAAGTTGTTTAGAAATAAAGAATAAATGGAAGAAACAAGATGTCTCATACTGGGAGACAATACCAAGATAAGCAATACAGGCACCATGAGAACCATGGATTTGGTAGATACAAGGAAGATAGAAGAGCAAGAAGACCGTACCCATACAATGGAAGGTATGTCTTTGTCAGCTTAAAGAAATGTATCACAGCAGGTTTATAATGTCTGTCATCTTGTTTGTTTGCTTTTGAATACCTTCATATTTACAGAAAGTGTTTACTTGTCCTTGAAATCATGAAGCACAAGCATGCCACATTTGGAATTGGGGAGCTATTTTACACTTAGAAATTTAACCTTTTTCTTTCTATTGAGCTCGACAGGGGGCAGAAAGATAGGCTGCATGATGCAGACCAGTGAATTTCCTGGTGTTATTGGGCCACAAGTAGGTGAAGTGTGCCCCTGTGTCTTCGTACAGTTCCTGAAGAGGTTGGTCAGCAGGTGACAGCAAGCCATGGCTTGCCAAATACGCATTGCTTAAATGAGAATATTACGTGGCTGAGAATAGCACAGGAACTTACTGAACTCTCAGGTTGCTTAGTTCAGCTCTGAACAAGTTCATATTAAACTAAACCAAAATTAATTTCAGTAGTTGCAGTCAGTAAATGGGTCGTTGTTTAAGTGTCTAAGGCTGTTTGCAGCACTTGGGTCAGCCCCTATCGGCACAATAAGCAAATCAACTCATAGAAGGATTGCAGTGACAAATAAACTCTTGGGGTATTACATTTCTCCTTTCAACCTGGCCAGTGTACAGCATATTAGGAGTGAGCTTAGGCTGTTTTCCTTTGAGTGCACGCCAGTGATTGCATTGTAAAAGAGAGGCCTGAAGCTCTAAACAACACTGGCAAATTGGCCATGGCAGTAAGGTGTTCATCACTTCTGTTTAGTCTCTAGGGGCATGATTATAGGGCAGTTTAAGAACAGAGGCAAAGAGGGAGAGGAAATAAGTATAATGAAGATTATTGAAAAGCTGAAGTACTGAAGTACTCCATGATAATAGGCATTTTAGCAAGAAAAAACAGGATGAGAACAAAAGCAGTAGTGAAGAGCACTGTGTGGACTAGAAGGACTACTTATGTCTAAGTATAGAAGATTTGGATGGTGGTAATCCTGTTGTATTATGGAAATAGCTAATGAGTTTTTCTTCTGTCTCTCTTAAATCATGAAAAATTGGAGAGAAATGTGAACAAAAGTCACCCTAGGAATCATCCTCAGAGGCTGAATGACTGTTCTTAGCAAAAGCAGAGATCAGGAGGTGATATAGCTAAATTAGCTTGAACATATTAGAAGTGAGAGCAGCAATTGCCAGGAATGTATTAATTGCACTGTGGGGAGGGGAAAAAAAGGGTTGAGTTTCAGGTTTTGAGGGTTTTTTTTGTTTTGTTTGTTTGGTTGTTTTTTTTCATCTATAGTATAATAAAAGCAATGTGTGAAAGGACACACCACCACTTCTTAGTAAAGCACTTCTCTGGACTTCTTGTTTCTGCTATTAGTTTTAAGTGGTTGGATACATAGGCTGAAAATTGGTGGAAGGGCCGTAAAGGCCAACAGACCATCCCTGTATCCACTGGGGATTTGAGGAAGGGGAGCTGCAGTTACTGATCTGTGATAGCCATGGAGATAATTCTTAGAGTCAAGGCAGGAATCTGGGGGGCACCAGCCCTCACTACAGCTAATAAAAAACCTTTTCCATCAGTTGTTTTGATGGAGTTTGGCTTAACCTAACAGCATTCCCCCTGCTTAGCTCTCATGACAAAGCCAGCTGCTTTTGTAAGGAAAATTCAATATTTTAGTGAAGACTTAGGCTGATGGACCAAAAGACCTCCAGATACTATGACAAAATAGATGGGAGGAGTCTCACAGAAACTGTAATTTGGGTGACTAATGCTTTCATCCCTTATGAACAAGACTTTCTAGCCAGAGTATTTTCCTTTCCAGACTAATTTCTGTCTGAAATTCCTATAGCAAGCTTCCTCTCATTACTGAGGAGAAAGAGTTGCAGTATCCTGAACTGAAAAGTCCTGAAGGAAAAAAAGGAGTGAAGGTGACCAGAATAGGCCATTGTGAGAAAAGAAGGATCTAAAAGGGAGAATATTTTTTTTCCTAATTGTACTCTGTTGCTGAACATTAGGGGGGTTTTGTTTTGGGTTTTTTTGTTTTGTTTTGTTTTCTGGCAAGTAGGAGGATACAATAGAGAGAAGCAGCTGCATCAGAAGTACCAAAGGGATTGCTTTCAAGTTAACTGGAAGTCTTATAAATCACACAGCTTATTTAATTTATGTGACACAGCTGCGCAGGATGCCTTGATGGTTGCACAAGACACAGGACAAAGGTCAGAAAAATCAGAAATGTTTCGGCCAAATAGAGCTGTTGGCAACTACATGCGGAGATGTTAGCATCGGTCTTGTTATTGAATGTCTTAATTAAAATGTAAAACTACAAAGAACATGATTTAATGTGGATGAATGAGATAATATTTCTAAGTTGAGTCTGGAATCGGATGAAGATAAACCTTATTGAAGTGCAGCGATACTAGGAAACAAAACTACGGCTGAAAGTGCTGATCTGTGGATAAGAAATTCAAGATAAAAAGTAAATAGGAAGATGACTTTTAAAAATAATAATGCCGAATGAGACTTAAAATACCCTTTAATAAAAAAATCATCCAGCTGTACCTTGAAAAAGGTAAGCTGAAGTTCTCCTTCATATGAGGCGAGGACATTTAGATTAGACCAGACACTTACAAAACAATTTGCAGACAGTGGTTTTTTTTAACCCGAGTGTCAGTGCGGTTAAGAAAGGGCAAATTGCACATTTCCCATAGAATGATCTAAATCTCATCAACCTTAAAAATCACCGGGCTTCAGCTGTGGAGCTGTATGTCATTGCAGCAGAGTGGAGAGTTCCAATTTGAAGTATACAAATGGAGAGTCTAATCAGAGATGCAAGAAATTAAATTTTTTTTGGGGGGGGGTTGATTTTAGATTCTTCTTCAAATGTCATCGAAGACCTCAAAAAAAGAGATAAATATTTGAATAGGCAATTTTTTCTCACTTCAAAATCTTTATCTGTTTCTTTTAATAGCTTTCATTCTTTTAAAAGGCATCTTTGTGAGACACGATAATTGGAAGTACAAACTTGACAAAATGCTTACCCATGAAATAGTTGTGCTGCTTTGCACTTTTATTATATGAGAATATTTCTCATTTTCATTCTCTGGACTGCTGTGGACTAGCTAAAGAAGTTTGGTTTTAATGGAAAAGCTGTTACTTGTTTGTATGGGTACAGGAATGCTCCCCACAGCCTCCTCCTCATTACCTTTTGCAGGTAACCTAAACAATTCAGCTGGCCTACTTGGCAAGTACACAGTTTTCCAAAATAACAATGATCAAGTGCAGATATCCTTGTGAACATGAGGCTATGCAAGTATTTGGGATATTTGCTTTCAAAACACACCAGCAAAAAAGGTCAGATACCTATGAAGCGTTCTAGTTGGTTCCACTAAGAGGAGCGTCTCCCAGTTTCTCATGTTCAGGAGGGAGAATGCTCTAATTAATGTGCATTAATTGTTTACTCCACTGTAGATCAACAGAAAATGGCCAGCACTCAAGGACTGGCACTGTTCACTCAGACCCTTACTCTAAAGCCTCAGGAGCAGCACAAGAATATTTGGGCCCACCACCAGAATGTTATCCCCACAAGGAAACCTTCTCAATGAAGTGTTCAAAGGTATGCACCACAAGAGGTATGTGAGATTCTTATTGCCTGCCACCTGCACATCTCCTTCCAAGGACTTGTCTTGGTTTTGGTTTCTGTGTTGAGACAACAAAGTGAAGCTAAGGGAATAGTAAAAAAAAAAAAGTTAAAAATTATTGAATTGCATAAATACATATTATTAGCAGGTTTTAGGCATCTAATGGCAGAATTTGTAAAGATATTCAGATATTGAAAATGCATCTCCAGAGTATGCATACAGACCATCAGAGTGGGTCATGTACATAATCATCCAGGTTGTGCAGCAAGAGTTAAGATTTGGGATTTAAGAATAAAATAGGTATTTGCATCTGTAGGCAATTTAAAGATGTCTGTTGAAGCTTTGATTCTAGTTTATTTCTGACACTTTCGTCTCAGACTTTTTATCAACTCTGGATTTAATTCAGTCAGCACTGATACGTCTTTATGAAGTAACATCGTGGGAGACAAAACTATTTTATGGACATGAATCCAATAAAGCAGCTCTTGAGAAATAACTTGTTTTTTTCATAGCTAGAAACTGACTACAACAAGCAGAGAAATGAGCAGTAATGTGGGAGGAAATCAGCCCCAACACTTAGCAAACTCATTCCTGTAAACTGAAAAAAACATGTAACTGAAATATCCATTACTTGTTTAAAGTTTTCCCTCTTGCAGAACGATGAGCGTCCTCACCTTGTTTGTAGGAAAGGCCCAGTGCAGATTGAGTTGGAACTTGTAACTGGATGCAAAGACTTTGCCTGAGATACATAAACAGCCTTTCAGTGTCCTCCAGTAGAGAAATGAACAAAGAGTTCAGTTGTCAGAAGTAAATTAAAATACATAATGTTAGATTATTTCTTCACTCATGAAGGAAGGTTAAATAACACACTCAATGTGCTTTTAGTATCTCTCTGTATGTGACTATGTGAACAACTTTAAGAGTGAGCTGAACTATTTTCTCTTATAAATATGTTCTGTATGCAATTTCGTTTTCACCCTGAGGAGATTTAAGTCCAACAGTTAGTTAGTAGACCATATTTAGTGATATAGACCCATATTGATATTTTCTCTCTGATAAAATTGTATCGGCAGTTTCTTCTTCGACAATACTAAGTTATTTTCACTTGTCTGAGAAGCTCTAGAAAACTCCTTGCCTTATTTTATTACAGCTTTAGAAAAATGAAGTGGCAAGTTATTTTTTAGTTTTCAGTTTCACTGGTTGTTTAGACTTATGGTAGCTTAATGTGACTTGCTGGGTTTTTTTTTCCCTGCATTTGCTTCACATTATTTCAGTGCATTAAACATCATTAACATTTTCAAAATGTCCTAGTTTTGGATGCATCAGTTGACAATGATGATTTCACTCCCACCTCCTCCCCCAGGTATTGCTCAGTATTTTCCAAAAAATTAATGTCTGAGTTTGCAGTGGAAGAGAGAAAAGAGATCATGTAGAAAATAAACCCTTGTATTAACAGTTTTATTTCAAAAAATGAAAATATATTGGAGGTTGTTAAAATTATAAGAATGTTACTCCCCTGATTAATTTTTTAATGTACCAAGATATAGCGGAATTTCCTGGAATTGTTCCTCAAAATGTTTTAAAGAAGGTGTCTCTGATTCTCGTGGTATTCAAAATACCTAAAGATAATCTTATATATTCATCTTCTCCATTATATTTATGATTGTATAGTGGTCTTCCCTTTCTCCTTGTCGCTGTGCTCATATCCCTTCTTCATAGAGTAAAGAATAGCTCTGTCCTTATCAAGAGTGAATTCTTCCCGCTTCTAGTTAGTCTGTCAGCCCATTTCCAGATCCATCCTACCCTTTTGAGATGGGCTGACCAGAACTGCACTCAGAATTCAAGATAAATTCCCAAAGGTATCAGGCATCTGCATAAAGATTCTGGTTCTGTAGTCCTGTCCTAATGCTTCCCAGCTTTTGGTCTGGTGATTGACTGCCAGTGCACACTGAGCAGATGTTTTCAGCAAAGGATACCTGATGTCTTTCCTGAGTGGAAACGGTTTAGAGCCCATCTGCGTGCTCTGCAGACAGGGCCGGGGTGTTGGTGTACATGCATGAAGTACGAAGTTGCTTATTAAACACTGATTCCTTTGATTTTTCCTTCAAGATCTTGAGCTCTCAGGCATCCTACCAATTCTACAGTTGGCAATCATGAAGACTTTTGTGTGATTATTAGCAAAAAATACTTCACAATCTCACTATTCTTTTTTCTCATATCATTAGTTTGCATCTACCATAGTTTTTTGATGTGTAATTTTGAGATATATTTCTTTGGATTCACCACTTGGAGCTCTTTGGGCCACATTGCAGATCAGTCTTGGGATGCCCAAGCTATATTTCCTTCAAATGAAACTAAGGAGAGGGTGAGCTATAACCACTGACAGGCACTCTGTGCTATGGACCAAACTGGAGCTGGAATGAAATACTTCTCTCTCCCCAGAAGGTGCCTATCATACAGCCCCTAGGTCTTTGGCTCCGATGATTTCACTCTACAGTGGGCGTAACTAGTGACAGGCAGCATAGAACAGTTTTCTCTCTTAAGTCTATTTGATTTAAAACCCATTGTTTCCTCTTAGTCTGTTTTTTGTTTTCTTTTGTTTTGTTTTAACCACTGGTAACTTGTGAGAGGTCTTCCCTTTTATCTCACAGGAGCTTATGTCATTTAAGAGCTTTAGGCTAGAGGCCTTATCATCAGCTTTTTAGAAAATGAAATGCACTACCACTTGGATTGCCTTTCTTCATAGATCTGCTGATTCTTTCAAATTACTTTCCTCTAACAAACTTTTGACTCTTCTCTGCTATGCTATTTTATGTCTAGTTTCTGTATTTTTTTCATAGGGACATCACACTTGTGGATGTGCAGATAACAGATTCAATAGACAATAGAAACACAGAAGTCTGCCACCTTCTGTTTCTGTAGGCTGTTGTCAAGCTGCCTACATACCATATATAACTATGTGGGAATTGGAAATAAACTGTTCCTGATAAAGACAAATTCATCAGCTAAGGAGCTAGTGCTTGCAGTAACCATTTCTTAAAACTGGTTTGTGACATTTAAAAGAGCATACAGTGAAAACGACAGAGTTGCTGGCCTGGGAATACCTACAGCTGAAATTCAAGAGAAAGCATTCAACTTGCTATTCATAGTTAGTGCAAGTAAAAGTTCTATAATTCTTCTGTGTAAGAGAACTAAAGTAGTGATCATAATTGTTTTTCAAAGGACCCCCCCTTGTGTCCTTTGAAAACATAACCAAACTCTGCTTTTGGTTACAGAGAGAATGAGAGACATGTTCCAGGCTGGCTGCCACGGTGCTGCTTTCACCTTAGACCACAGTCTGAGTTGAACCCAAGAGTTAACTGCTGATTTTAAATTAGCCATAGATATTTGGTCACTTGACCTTGAAAACTCTTCATTATTCTTTTTATTATGTACACTGGTGTGAAAGAGGTGGACCAGTGCAAGTCCAGGATAACGCTTCCTTCGATTTTGCCTTAACAGTGAAGGTAAACTAAGTTTCTCCCATCTTCAGTCAGTATGTGACTCAGGAAATGCCTGCACTTCTGTCTTGTATAGAATTGTACTGTGCTGGTCATAATTTCTGAGCTAAGAAACTTCTTTTTTAATTCTTCAACCCGCTTGACATTTAAGAGAGACAGCACTAGAAATGTTAGAAAACAGTTTGTGGGGGAGCAAGTATAATTGAATCCCTGTTCTTTGCTGCCATGAATACAGCTTAAAGAGGCGCCATGAATACTGTCAGATTTCTTGAGCATATTGTAAGCGCTTTCAGACAATCATGCCCTTAGCATACATTCTAACATCCATGATTGTTAGAACCTTCAGACCAATTTCCTCTCAGAAAAAGACAGCATTATGGTTTGTAACAACAAGAAAAGTCTCCGATTTCAGACATAGCCAGGAGGAAATATCAAACCGAACTTATTTGGAGGAGGAAATAGAATTAGGGAGTAACAATGACTTCCTCCAGGATATGTTCATGCGTTAACAAGCCAGCATTAATTCAAATGTAAACATCTATAATCTTTTGTTTTTACAAAACACAGGCCGGTTTGTTGTTTTTTTCCTGTAGCTACGCATGCTTTCAAATACTCAGACTGGAAAAAATACTGAGACGAAAAGTCACCCTAAACACTTGATTTGAGTTATGCCATTGTTCACAACCATTATACTGCTGCTGTGGTGTCCTGATAACATTTCTCTTGGAGGCAGCCATGGGAGCAGGAGGGGAAAAATACTTTGCAGAGCACTTGTATCCTTTCTAGTGCTGTGGAGGTGTTAGGGGAGAATCACGATCTGCAAGAGATGCTGGACTGAAGTAAAAGACCTTCTGTAGCTTCAGTTACAAAAACATTGAAGGGTTGTTAAATGTGCATAATGCAGGTAACTTTGTGGATGAAAACAAGCATTTGACAAGTACATTTAGCAGCACGTTACATCTTTTACTCACATTTCTGTGGAGATACCCAACAGGATTAGAAACTGCTGTATTTTTTTAACCACCATCTTCACATTTTGCCCCTACCGTCTACCATGCTTAGCACCTGTAAATTGTGCTCAAAGCTGTCATACACTATCCCTGCAGCAGTTAATTTCGATGCATTTCTGCTGTAAGAAGGGAGCACTAAGGTCCTCTATAGTCTCATTTGTAATTAGATGGCTTCCCCCTCCTATCAGTTAAAAAGTGTGTTTTAAATACAGTGTGACTAACAGACTGAATTTGCCATCAAGTTTTTTAATATTGTAATTATGAAGACAGAGGATATTAGTAGTGGGAATTGGACAGAGCTGTACAGATTAAAATAATCCCAGCTATTCAAAATGGTTAATTAAAATAGCACAGTAACAAGATACGGTGGCAGAGCTGCAGGTAACCTTCCTGTTCTGAAGTTGAAGTATTTCACTTGCAGGGAAGTCCTGTTTGCTGGGAAATACAAATAGCAATTTGAGCAGTTACCTCTATAAAACTATCCAGGAGACCTACACTAGTTGCAGATGCCAAATGTTACCTTCAGCAAACTGTTGCCCTGCTGACATATGGGATTTCGCGCTGCCCACGCCTTTGTATCAGATTTTTTTTCATCCACCTTTTGGCATTGTGCTAACATGTACACTGTTGTTTTTAGAGAGGGGAGAACTACAACTGAGAAGGCTCAAGTTGTCAGGGGAAGATACTGGCAAGGCTGATGTTAGCTGTTAGGTATGTGTTAGACTCCAGCCTGTGCTCCCCTAATCTTAGCTAAGTCTGCTCTCTACCAGTACAGAACAGGAGTTGCACCATCTTTCTTGTGAGACCACTGAGTTTGCCTTCCCCACATCTGACCCAAATTCTGGGAACCAAGATAAAAACCTCTTATCTTTAAAAAGTGGCTCTCAAAGCCAAGTGATCCAGCAGACTGACTATGTAGTGAGTGTAGCTGTATTTCTTGTACAGGTGATCTTAGCTCACTTAAAGGAGGAAAATCCACCCAGGCAGGAATGTTGCTCACCAGGTATGACAACCCACAACCGGTGAAGTGAATGAGAAGCTCAGGTTCATAGTTTCCTCCAACCTTGATTACTATGACTGAACCTATGATTACTTAAAGGGCAATAATATCCCAATCTTTGTACTTTCTGAAGGCGGCTCAGTTTCAGTTCAAATGGAGGGAGTGGCTATGGAAAGTTGGCATAAGTAACAACACTATTTCATTGTTTTGTGAACTCTTTTTTTTTTTTTAAAAAAAAGACTCCTACAAGTTGTTTTTTTCAGTACCAAGGTGTTTGTTTACTACTCAAAAGAACTACAGGTACATTAGGAAGACAAAAAGGCAGCTTTCTGAAATGCAGAACAGGAGGTGACTGCAGAGACCTATCAGTGCTACAAATGGACAGCATTTTACATCCATTGTATTTAAATAGCTATTGCCAAGTGCTACAGTTTAATGCAAGACCTTTTCTTCCCACCCTCTCCAAAATTGTGGAAGATGACTCATGCTCAAAGTGATGCTGTAAGGAACTACTGGGAACAAGTAAACCCAGGCAGGGGCTGGGTTGTACTGAAAATGTGTCTCAGTGGCAAATAAATCTTAGTGTCATGTAATGATGGGAAACGGTATGGGGATAGAGGGTGATGCAGTGGTTCTACAAATTAAGTCCACCCTTTCCTTTGAAAATTGGACAACGCTGTTAAGAGGATGAGAGTGTATTAAGCAGAGGGAATAGAGCAGATGGGACAGTAGTTCACTTAAGGGAAGATGCTACACATAAGAAACAGGATGATACATTTGGATCTGAGCACGCTGATTGTGAACTTAAGGCTTCTCTGAGCCATTAAAAACAAGGCTGGTCATCCTTTGAGATTTCCTAATGGAGTGATCATCTTGACTAAAGAGGGACGGCTTACTAAAAGATAATAATACTTTTTTCACACAGTAATGCTTCTTGCACATAAAACATTTAATTTTACCAGTTTTCAATGATTTTTCCATCAATTTCCAGTAAGATGGGTATCTCAAATGAGCATAAGTGTGTTGGGCACTTATGTGCCATTTAAATCAGTTGGCTCTGAGTATGTAGTTCCCTTGGGTTCTTTGAAAAGCCAAGATTCAGTGAATAACTGTTGGTGTTACATTGCCTGAAACTTGTGTTTTAGGGTTGGGTTGTGGGTTTTTTGGCCTTTGATCATTACTCTGTTAGAGAGATTTTAGCACAACTCGGTGAAAGCTAAATCCCACCACTGACTGAAGAACAGAGACCTATGAAAACAACTGTGGGGTGAGGGCTTGGGGGATTTGTTTGTTTACAACAAAGCTGCGAATTGCCCTGAGTCTGTGTCAGTGAAGTTGGTTGAATTCTTGTTACTGGTTTCAGTAAGATCTTGCTTTGTGCTGGTATACATAAGGGGAGTAATACCGTTAGCAGGGTGTTTTAATACTTTGTACCCAGATCTCATATTTTTAAGCCGTTTGTTGCAACTGTCTCCATTTCATTTCCCTCCTTCAGTTCTCCTCCAATGTTTTGGTTCCAACCCAATTCTGTTACATTTTTGCCTCCTTCCAAAAGCAGTCTCTCCTTTGATATTTTCTTCCCCTTCCCCCTATTCTATTCCTCCTGCCTCCATCTCAGTTTTGCAGAGAGATGACCAGAGGTGTGTGTTGAGCTGTGCCTTCAGGTATGCCAAACCTGCACTGGCAAGAGAAGTTCTGCATTTTAAATCCTTGTCAGGAGTGACTGCTGCTTTTGTAAATCTCTATATATGGTCAGAATACTTGTCTGCTCCTTGGGGGGAAAAAAACCAAAACAAAAACAAAAGACAGCCTTCAGTGAGCAAGGCTGGGAGAATCTAATACACTCTTCTCTTCTGGAGTGCCCCAGATGGGACGTGACACAGGTGCCACTGATCTGTGTGGCTCTTAGCTCTGCTGCCCTGCTGCTGGTGTGGAGGTGTCCGAGAGGGGCAGCCGGGCACCCCTGGAGCTGCCAGCTGAGTACTGCTGGTCCTGCAGAAGAAGCAGAGGGAGAAAGCAAGCCAGAATGGAGAATGACATACATAAAATATCTTAGACGTACACAGGGATGTTAACTCAAGAGGAAAGAATGATACCAAAAGAGTCTATGTGCAGTCAACAGAAGAGAAAAGGTGACTGCTGTGCCAAGACGCAGTGGAGGGAGACACTTTGAAGGCCTCCTTTGTTAGTCAAGACTTCATGAGGTCAGGGCAGCAGAAACAGCCAGAACTGACTGTCCCACAGTTTGGTTCTTGTCAGAACCATAGGAACAAACAGGAATTGACCGTTTTACTTTATGTGCACGCAGACGTACACACACAGAGTGATCCTGACTCCTGACCACTGGGGCCATCCTGCCACAGTGCCTGGATGGAAAAACCTCTTTGTGGCTTCTGATGCATGAGACTGGACCACACAGTTGAGTTGCTGGGTACCACACAGTTGAGTTGCTGGGTACCACACAGTCAGCCACACTGCCGTTTTAGGAGGCAGAGCGTGCAGATTTAACAGCTCCCCTCACCTGAAGAGGAGATTTTCTGCTCTTTCTCTGGCCCTGGCTGTGTTATTTCCCCCGCTAGACTCATGCCAGCACGATTGCTCATCAGATACACCATGAGTCACTTCAAGTTGCTAAAGTTGCAGGAAAAAACAGCAGCACACAAGAAAAGAGTTGAATCGTTTCCTGCTATTTTAATTTATTAAAACAGCTCTTGTGAGGGCTGGAGTCATTACTGGGCAGAGAAGAAAAGCGGTGACTGCCTGGCCAAGGGTAGGAGCTGCTAGAGTAAGGTCAGCTGCCTGTGGAGAGGACCCTTAGCAGCCTGCCTGGCTGCTTTGCTGGAGGTTTGAGCCCAAAACCATTGCTCAGTGGGTTAATACCATGGCAATAGCCCCACATGCATCTAGTATAGAAGGAAAAGAGAAAGGGAACAGTAGATTAATAGTATAAAGTGGAAGGCTGCTGTTACAGCAGGAAACCTACTCACAGAAAAAAAAAAAGACTGGATTCAAACAAAGTTGACAGGTACGATACATTGAAGTCACTAACCATTGCAAATTTAGATTTTTATGGAATGAATGAAACAACAGTTATCTGGAAAGCTCCAGCAACATCCACTGTCTTTTGGATTGCAGCCACTCTCCTTACCTTTGGCACTGAAGAGCAGTGCAGGAAAGAAGCATGGGAAAGGAAGTGGAAATTCAGGAGCCCAGACTGGAGTCTTGTTACTTGCTCAGTGTGCAGAGGGTTAGTTCCTAAAGCCAACTGTTGACTCTGCTAACTGAATCCGTGACATTTTAGATGGATCCCAAGATTTTGAACTCGCAAAAGGAAAAAATTACCAAACCGGGAGAGTTCTAATGTTTTCAGACCTCCTGTCATTTTACACTCAAGTCCTGCAATGCATTCATTGCTGCATGGGATTAAGGAGTAGTTGTAAAGATAAGCAACTTCCCTTTAGGAAGACCTTTTGGCAGTCTAGTTTCTGCAGCTATAACTTGAAGATGAGGTAGCTAAGCAGCCTGTGAAAGCAGGAACAGCACCACAGACTCACAACGTGGCTTTTAACTCAGCCGTCTCTGCCTGCAGGATGCAGTTTGCTGTAGATCACTGCTAGTATGTTAGTTAGCTAACGTTATGCTAGTTAGCTAACTAGTTATGCTAGTTAGTTAGCATACCTTGACAGAGCTAAGATTCAAAACTTAACTGTCCTTTTATTCCTTATTTCACAAGTCTGTCTATCCTGTTTATACTAGTATAGTAGATTCGGTATCAGCTTATAACTATCACAGATCAAGGTTTCATGAGGCTTTTGGGGTGTCCAGGTCATGATCTGAACATACTGTAGGGCTTAATATTTCCATCAAAGCCCTGATGATTGTACAAGGCTTTAGGGATTTCCACTCATTGTCTGCTACTTTCACAAACCCTGCTGGTTGTCATCATAGACCTGTAATTCACAGCTTTGCTCTGCATACTGCTCATCATTTTAGGATTTTCTTTAATACAAGAGGCTTTGTTCTTGCACTTCAAAAAAAATAATTAGTTCATGTGTTGCAAATAACTGGTGGAGTAACTGCTAATGGACCTCTCTCCATTGTTTAGTTACTCTGATCACTTCTATAGCAGGCATGTGTGAAACCTGTGGAGGTACATACAAAACCTGTCCAACCTGAATGCCCTGTCTAAGGAAATTTTTCAAGCACACCATGAAAGCATCTACTGCTGCAGTTAAAAATACAGTATGCCTACACTGATTGTATTTGTCATCCCAACAAAGTGATGTGTTCTGCCAGCCTTACTGCAGTACCAGCAGTCAGCTCAGTGAAGTTAAGAGGCTGTGTACAGAATTTGTGTGAATACATAGGAAGTTTTGGAGCAGCATCATTGAGGACTGGGGTCAGTTATAAATGTGGGGAGGTTAGCAGCAAGTGCCTTTGGTATCAGAAAATTGCCTTTTCTAAAGCTCAGCAATGTGACGTACAGGAAAAGTTGATGCTCAGTGGGTCAGGGTGCCTCAGCAGTCATAGATGAAAAAGAAATTCTGAAGGCAGCGGTAGGAGAAAGCTGGCTGGTCATGAATTCCCAACTTGAGTTCCCAAACATAGTTAAAATTTATGTTTCCTTAATCAAATGGTCTTTCCTCCCTGTGGACTTGTAAGAACTGCTTCCTGATGGAGCATCTATGAACACAGTAGTCAGCCCTGAAAAAGGGAAGTGGCTTTCTGCATCCAGCACTGTCCAAGGCCCCTGAGGACCTAAGCCAGCTCCCTGTATGTGGAAGGCATATTGTACAGCTCAGTTGAGCAGACAAGAAGTATCTGATCCAGTTTTAATGAATGTCCTGTACAGCTATTGCCCTTTACCAGGACTGTTCAAAATATTTTGAAAGTGATGACACTATACCCATTAAAACCTTTGAGTCTTTTGTCTGCATTGTTTGACTTTGATACAAGGAGTTCCAAATCCTGTCTCATGGACCAGGATTTAAAGTTCTCTTTACATTCAGCTTCACAAATATTTTCTTTGAAATATTTGAAGCCTCCTGAACAGGGTTATTGCCCTGCTTCACAGAAGTAGTTGTGCGGAAGGGTCACGGAAAAGGCATGTGGTCATGCAGAAATCAGCATCACCTCTGAAGATCACATACATAGAACTGCACGCTTAGTTCCTCCTCAACAAGAGCACTTTGTCTTCTCTGCCAGCTCTACCTAATTCTGTTTAGGATATGAAATCTGTATATGTATGTGTGTATACACACAAACTGGAACATGCTGAGCCTGGGATATTCCAGTCCCAGATACTACCACCACGGTCATTGCTCCCCTTTGTGCCTCTGGGATGCTTTGCAGGGCCACGATGTGGATGGGCTCGGTAGCTCCCTGCAGCTGCTTTAGCAGAAGTGACGGGACCAGTCTGGGTACAGGGGGGAGCAGAAACTCCTGACGTGGCCCCTGTCAAACCATTGCAAGCACCTCCCAGTGAAGAGCAAGTGGCAGCAGGAAGGTGCTCATTACCTCAACCCTCTGGGGAGGGAAGGTTGCAGGGGCAGAACAGGAATATCCAATAATTCTTCATGGTGGCTGTCACTGCCTTCCTTCGGTTAGGAGCATCTGGCAGCACAAGAGAGGAATTTAACCAATTTTTCTTGTGTGTGTTTCAGCCCTTTCTTTTCAAGCCCATACAGCCTTGACAGCAACTGAGCCATTGCTCAAGAGGAAAATGCCACGCTGATCAATGTTAGTAGCATAAAATGAAAGTCTGTGTGCAAATTTCAGATCCTGCCGCACTTTAAAGACAAATATAGGACCACAGTGTCAAGCAGCTTAATGCTCTTGGCTGTCAGAATGCAATGGCATAATAAGATTCACAATTCTGTAATTAACTTCAGAACTCAGGAGCAACACACACGATATACGATACGAAGGTTTTCATTTCCCGAATAGGCAACTCTAGCTATGCTATGCTTCAACATCCATCATGTTTACTAATCTTAGTCTGACCTCTAGTGAGCTGTCACAGAATAATCAGATTTATCAAACTTGCTGTGCCTTCCTGACAGGCAACTACCACAAAATGAAGTCATTTATCCACATGTTTTTTTTTCTTAAAAAAAAAAAATTATCACCTTTATCAATAGCACAAGAAAAAGAAGAGAGGAGTCAGCTCAGAAGTCGTAAGAGTTTCTTCTGAAAGGGGTTGTGGAAAAGAACACATGATGTGGTAGCAAATTCACTTAATTTACCTTCATATATAAGGTGGGCTTTCCTCCTTCCCCTCCTTTTTTTGTGCAATCAGGAACTGCTGCTTCAGATTTATGAAAAGATTTTTATCTCTGAAGGAGATGAAGTGGAAGTTGCAATTGGTTTAAATTATCAAACACTTAGAAAGACAAAAAAGGGTATAAGTTAAAGCAATAAATATATTTAAAGGACCTAAATAACTTACACTTTTTTTTTTGAGCCATTAGACGCTTCTAGGTTTTTGTCAGCTTTAACTTCAGCGTTTTGTTCATCCTGGATATTCCTTGCTTGGTGTGTTTATGCCAAGTAGTTGCCGGCCAAAATACAATCACTGTGTGCTTGCCTTGGCAATAATGCAAGCACAGTAAAATTTTTATGGATTTCTTTCCCTGCATGAAGATCCATTTATCAAGCACACTGACAAATTAAAAAAAGTAATTTGCCCAACCTCTGAGATATACCCATGAGAGCTCACACTGCTTTTTTTTTTGAAGCCATGCTCTTCTGTAGCTGTAGCCAAGAGGACTGCCGCAGTAACAGTGCTCTCTGTCTATGGCTTTGGTGTACTGTCACCCCCAGTTTGCACAAGACATGATATTTTGACACCTATTGCCATCCTTCTCTCCTTGCAGGCATTTTGAAGTTCGTGGAAATCATGGTTAACCTTCTGGTGCTGATTTGTGTGGGCGCTGCCCAAGCCTCTGTCGCAGGCTTCACCTCCCTTGGCGGCTTAGGCACTGGATCCTTCGGCCTGAATTCGGCCTATAGCCCGTTTGAGGGCACGGAGCTCCAGGAGGTGAGGGAGCTAGATATGCAGTTCACCCAGATGAGAGCCCCTTGCGTGTATGGTGGGGTAGCCTTCAGCCTAACAGCAGCAGTGCTCACCCTGGTCTTCCTCATTGTGGGGGCAAAGCCCATCCAGCAGCTCAGGATGGGGCTGCTGGCAGGTGAATGTGCTTTCAGCCTCCTGGCTGGCGTGGCGTACGTCACAGCGGTCGGCCTCTACCTGCATTTTGTCAGCCAGGTGAACTCGACCGAAGTTTGCAAGAGGCGAGAGAGGCTGTATGCACGCCGTGGGTATACCTCCATGAACTGTGTGGTGCAGGGTGGTGATGCAGCCGTTGGCCTTTTCGGTGTTGCTGCTGCCTGTCTGTACTTTGCCAGCTTTGTGGTCTGCATCCTTGCTATTCGAACCGTCCGGGCCTTCCAGAGCCACACGGCCAAGGTTCAGCACAGCCCCAAGAGCAGCATTAGAGACAGAAGTGTCAGAAGCCACCAGACTGTCCACAAGGCCACTGGAAGCTCCCACAACGTCCAGGCTCTTGCCACGTTAGTGTGAAATCAGCTATGGGACTGTGCCAGAGAGTTGGAGCTTCAGCAAAGGACAGAGACTGAGCATCCCTTGCTGAACAGGCAACCAGTCCACAGCGTATTGTTCTGCAAGGCACTGGAAGTGTGTATTGAATCACCGAATGTAACAATACTGCTATAATGGGATGTAATAAAGTTGACATGAAGAGGAAGTTTTAGCAAGGTTTTTGCATCAATCTCTCAAGCTGGACTCCTGCACTTAAATGTGTTTGATGGTAATGTTTTCATCCTGCACAGAGCAAATCCAAACAGCAATGGGCTGTTAACAGGTCGCAACTGCAGTGCTGCCAAACTTGTGCTAACAACTACCTCTTTTCCTCTCCCATGACAGCAGGAACTGAATGTACAGCCAGAATGTGTAGCCCTCCACAGCTCCTAGGCCTGTCGATGCATCCTGCTGCCTTACGCCACACAGCTCACAAAGCAAAGGACATTCGGGTTCTTTTCTGAATCGCAGCCGACACTACCCTTGTGACCTGTTCCACTTGGGCTAGTGAAGCGTCACATCTTTGAGTCACGGCGGCTGACACATGCCGATCATGCGGTCCCTGAGGAATGCTGCTGGGAGGAACCAGCTGCCATTTCAAAGGCAGCGTCTGGGTCCTCCTCCGGTTCCCCACTGCGCTTTCCCCATCTCCCTGAGCATAGACCAGAACCTGAGAGGCTGCACATTGGTCAGCTTAGTAAAGATTACCGCTTGCTTCTGTAACCACCTAAGTAAGGTTTGGCTTGCTGGCTTCACAGCCTCGGGCAGCAGGGCCTGAGTCAGGAACATGCTGGCTGCCTTGAAGTTTTCACTGTAACAGTGACAGAAAGTACATGCGTCCTTCCAATTCACAAAGCATGAGTGAACAGCAGTAATTGTATGCCCCCAGGGTTGAGAAAATCAATTTAAGAGAACATCTTTCAAGAGTCCTTTGTTTGAGGCAAATGAAATAGATCACTGGTTTTCATAGATGAGGGAGTGCGAAAAAAAGGCTGCTCTTCAAGTACAGAAGATTTGTCAGCCTGAGAGGAGGAACGAGGCAATTTTGTTTCTGGCTGTGCTCATTCCTTCTCAGTTTTGTCTGGCTTGGAGTCATTGCCCAGATGAGGCTTTTCTGAACCATAGTAGAGCTTATTTATTGTATGCGTCATATACACATATAGACGTGCACACATAAATCTTAACGGATTATGAGGTAATATAAACCAAACATGGTTCTGATTAGAAGTGATTACATGAGCCTTTACAATAGGTATTTATCGTTTATATAATACCTCAAACATCTCTTTAACACTTTGAACATCAGCAAGCTTCATAGCCTTATGAAGAGACAGGAGTGAAGAGTTTTTCCAAACTTGCCATGATTCACAGTAGTAATAGAGTCACAAAATTAAAGACTTTGGTTTCTAGCTCTTGGGTTCCTCACAGTCAATCAATTTTGGGTCCCTTTCCTTCTAACAGGAGCAATTTTATGGGGAGAGCCCAAAAGTAGCTGCCAGTTACAGGTGCTTGGTTGGAGACTCCTGAGACCTACTCACTGCCCTGAGCATCCAATAGGTCCCAGTCACATTCTCTCAGCTACTCACTCAGCTGCCTCCCTGCACTCCGTTTCTGTTTCTAACTTCAGCCTCAACTTTATTCCTTGTATTTAATCTAAATCTATCCTCTTTTAGTTTAAAATGGTTACCTTTTGTTCTGTCACTACTGGCTTTGGTGAAGAGTCTCTCTCCAAAATTCTTATAAACCCTTCTTATATACAGAAAGGCCGCAACAAGGTCTCCCCAAAGCCTTCTCTTCTCCAGGCTGAACAGCCCCAACTCTCTCAGCCTTTCCTCATAGGAGAGGTGCTCCATCCCTCTGATCATTGTTGCAGCCCTCTTCTGGACCCACTCTGACACGTCCATGTTGTTTTGTCCAGAACTGGACACAGTACTCCAGGTAAGGTCTCACCAGAGCAGAGTAGAGGGGCAGAATCACCTCCCTTGCCCTGCTGCCCACACTTCTTTTGATGCAGCCCAGGATGCACATTGCCGGCTCATGTCCAGTTTTTAATCCACCAGTATCCCCAAGACCTTCTCCACAGGGGTGCTCTCAATCTATTTGTCACCCAGTCTGTACTGATACTGGTGATTGCCCCAGCCCAGGTGCAGGACGTTGAGCTTGGACTTGTTGGAACTTTGTGAGGTTCGCGTGGGCCCACTCCTCAAGCCCTGAGACCCTAGCAGGTCTCTCTGGAAGGCACCTCTTCCCTCAGGCATACCAACTGCACCACTCTGCTTGGTATCACCACAAACCTGCTGAGGCCCTGGAGCACTGCAAGCAGAGGGGCCACAAAGAAAGCCAAAGCCTGGTGATCTCCAGCTTCTTGAAAGCTTTGTACCTCAATTTTTTCCCTCAAATCAGAAAAAGCAGCTTTCCTTTCATGAAGGGTGAGCCATATACCATCAGAGCAATCCAAACAACTGTGCTTCCTGACTGTAAGAGGACCACGCTTGATATCCTGTAGCCAACTGGAAAATCTTCCCCGTGCAAGCTGGGAAGGTATAACACAAGAGCAGGGATTTTCTGGCACACACAGATGACTAAGGCTGCAACAGGCTGTCATCCCCAGCTGCCACTGCAGGTGGTCCTACCCTCTAGGGCAGATTAGCCTTCCCACCTTCTGCTGCAGACGGCTGTTCCCCACCGCTACCTCTACGCCGTGGCTGCCAGTTAGCGCGGGACAATAATCTGCATTTGGACCTGTAAACAAAGCCAGGGCAAATGGCTTCTATCAGCCCTGCTGTTTCTTTTCACCTTTGCCCACTGCCTGCCCTGTGCCTGCATGCATGCACTGCCTGTAGGCAACCTGCAGGGTCAGCACTGAAAATAAACCCACCTGTTTCTTTGAAGCAGCCCCTCACAGCCCGGTTTCACCTGCAACCAAAGGAGCTTTTTGGTGAGAGGGATCCTCAGGGTGTATCCGGCTTGCCCGCTGTGACCTCCTGTCAGCTTATCATCTGCTGCGAGGGAAACGGTGATAACGAAGGTCAGCTCTGCACTCTCCTGAGAGGTTGTCCTGGGGGTAGACAGAATGGCCTCTTTCAACATAAAAGCCTTAGGGGCCCCACCACTGGTGCAGCAGGAAGCCTTCTGGCATGCCAAGCCTGAACCTCCTAAAAGAGGAAAAAATATGGCCAGCATCCCTGAAGATGCTAGGAAATGGATGCAGGTTGCAGGGTGAACTGGAGCTGCCTGACAGGAGAAAAGCCCCGTTGCAGATGATGGGTCACCAGTGCAAGGTGCTGGGGTGAGCCGAATGGCTCATTTATCTCAGAGTTACCTGCGAGGCTCTCGGGCAGCTCCTTTGGGTTTCAGCCATCACTTTGCACCTCTCTCCTTCAATGCAGCAGCAAACAGCTTGAGAGCAAAGCCTCCAGCTGAGCTTCCCTGCCATTAACTATCCACAGAGGCACCCCTGCCCCACAGAAAGGCCTTGGAGAAAAACAGTATCTTTGAAGAAATGCATCTCCATGCCCTAACCTGGAGAGGGAAACAAAGGACATAAGATCCTTAGGATGACTACATTAAAAACAAACAAACAAAAAAGTCATCCCACCACTGGCTGAGTAAGCTGCCATGAAAATTTCATCGTGATGGATTGTGTACCTTTGAGCACTCATTTTCCGGAACGTCTCCTTTATTCAAATAATAGTTCATAAAAACAGTTCAGTCTGGGGGAAACCTTGTCTAGAACAGAGCAAATAGGCATCCAAAGACACGGGCGTCGTGTTTCAGTGTAAATGGCAAAATCGTTTGAGGTGAGGCTGGAGAGGATATTTACTTCTCCAAATAGGCTTAACATAACCTTTGCATTTATCAGATAATTCAGGTATCTGGAACTCCAAATCCAGCACTGCTGGAAAATCTGCATGAGTTGGTGTGCTGCCCTCCTGCTGCTGACCAGCTGTGAGGAGGAGGGACCTTTGTACCCATCCACAGAGAGGAAATTTTCAAGTAAGCACAAACTACAAGCTTTCCTAATTTAAGAAAAGTTTCCTGTAAGAGATTAAATTTTGTCACAATTTAAGCTTTTTCCATTAGTTCTTCAGAGGAATTTGAATGTATCTGATGTGGAGAAACAACTGGGGACACACACAGGTTGTGCAACAGCAGAAACTGAATTTGAGGCTTAGTGCTAAGAAAAGTCAGGATCTCATTTTACCTGAGAAACTACTTTAAAGTGATGAGAATACATACCGGGATTACAGTACTGAAGAACAGTCTGAATGGAAGTTGGTCTTTCTTAATCCATGTATTTTACTCCCAGTGCAGATTTATCTTCATTAAAATTACTCTTCTGGTAATTTTCCACCGGAACTTACGTTCACCATAAGTAAGTAAAGCCATAGATACACAGCAGACCTTCAATAACTCCAGTCTCTCAGTTACTTTTGCAGCACTTAAGTGTCTCCTTTGCTTTGTCAGGACTCAGTCAGGTAAGTTACTGAGGGGGACTGTGGCCCCGTTGTTTGTGATGGCTGTGACAGGCATCATTACTCCTCTCTTCCACAACATCCACCTCCAAGAGAAGGTGGCGCTCAGCGTATTGCAGCAGCTTAATGCCAGCACAGCATAAAAAGCATCACAGCTGCTCACCATCACCCAGCATAAATAAAACATGAGACTCCTTGCAAGGTCCGCGGGCTGTCGGGGCATTTGATGTAATTGGTTTTGGCGTGTGAGATTGCAAAACAGGCAGGTCGCAGGATGCCCTTCGTTACTACAAATGGTCTATTGATTTCCAGCGATGTCATCTGTGCACAGACCTGCACCTGCTACCGGACTTCCCAAAATGCTCAGGCTGTGTTGAAGAGCTCAAGTGAGGGACACGAATGCGTTTTACAGGTAATTAGTTTTTCAGAAGGATGTAGAAAACTCAGTTATGGTTTGGATATATTACTTTCAAGACTACAACAGAAACTGTATAACAGAGATGTTTGGGCATTTAAAGGTACATGAAAACCTTGAATTTTGCTATTCTGTACTGACTTCCAAGATAAATATGGATAATGGAAGGGCAGGAGGAAAAAAGGAGGCTGGAATTTGCCCAGCTGTTTAGTGAAAACTTCAGCTGTGAAGACACAATGTGCATTACATATACATTACTCATAGGCTTCCCACCATACTCAGATTTATAGATTTAAGCATAGCTTTGTACTATCATCTGCACACCCACGCCCCTTCTCGCCTGCGCCACAGCAGCATAAAGGACCCACCACAGTGGCTTCCAAATACTCAGTATTTTAGGGCAGGATTTTCAGCACAGAATGGTGGAAGCCGTGAGACACTGAAAGAACTGGTGACAGAAAATGAATGAGTTTAAGACTTTGTAAGTGGAGCTCAGCTAGCATTCCTAGTCACCAGAGCAGAGGGGGCACAAACAGTAAAAAGGGCATTTTCCTTTCTTCAGATTGCAAAAATAACTCCCCAACAAGAGGGCGCTATGTCCCTGAGCAACTTAAAGGAGAATCAGATTTTCACACTGTTGTGAGTCAGCTCTGACAGTGATGATTAGGCAGTTTATTGGTCCAAATAAACAAGGCACACTCAGATCAAGCTCTCATTGCCCATTTGCCAAGAAGTGCTCACTAAGACCCTCTTCCTACTTGGCAGCACGGCAGATGCTCTACTGAGCAGTAGCAGATTTGGCTTCACTGGCCCCCTCAACCCTCACATCCTTGTTTAGACTTGCAGTAACCACTTCCAAGACTCAGGAGGCTTCAGCGCACCTGAAAGTCCTCGGCCCGTAGAAAGCAGCTCCTTGCCCACGTTGTTGTTGCCGCCTTGCTGGTGCTTGGTCAGCTGAAGGAAGGTTTCCCCAGGCCACCGGTGGTCCTGCGTGATTTCGGGCGATGGTGTAGACAAGGGTGGAGATGCACTCGTTCCCTGGTGCCATCCAGGGATGGAGAGGCAACAATTCTGGTCCTGTCCCGACTTAACACGAGGGGGAGCCCTTGCAGTTTTCAATTAACAGAGACAGCAGCAATACGCCTTTTTCTACCTCAAATACAAAGGCTCGGTTCCTAATCTTAAAATTAAAACCCGAACAAACCCAAACCCCCACCAAAGCAAACCAAACCATGAGGCCTGAAAGCCATTTCTTATCATCTTCACAAAGAGACCACTTCTGGTTCAAACAAGTGCCAGCCACAGATCACTGGGATGGGGGAAGGTCATGGATCCCCTCCCCACCCATCCCCATTTCTGAAGAGGGGCCAGGATGGACCTCAGACTCATTTTCCCCATGTTCTCATCTAATTTGTCACTTCAAGGCACTCCCAGAATGCCGGGGAAAGACTTTGCTGGTACCTGTGTTGATTTTGAGTAGCCCTGTGGTCAAATTTTGCCCAACAGAAATGGGAGAACAGGATAATCTCTTTAATCCTCATTAAATGACCCTACCACCAGTCATGTTGATAGGGCTCACAAAGCCGCTTGTGGGGAGCTTTGCCACAATCAGGAGGACAGCTTTGGCCATGGGGGCACACTCATCAATTGATCTTCATCTTTGAAAAGACACAGCAGCTTTTGCTGTCCCTCACCACCCAATTTTAAATACATTTGAGCAGAGTGCTTCACCATATACTCTATGCATAGTACATCACTAGATATTCTATAATTCTACTTACATATTCTGTTTTTCAGGACAAAGGTAAGTGCTAACTGCAAGTGCACCTACTGCAAGATTTTTTTTTTTTTTTTTTCCCCAAAATGCTGGCATTTCTCTCCTTAGGAGGGATTACAAGGAAAAAGCATCTTATTCACAAGTCCCCAATTTGTGCTACACCAACTTCATAGTTCTGCGTCCTGATTTTCTTTAAAGCATTCCACAGCATACATCTAATTGGCAAAACAATTCCATCTGTTCTGTGAGTCAATGCTGACAACCTTACTGTTAAAATCCACGTATTTCTCTCAGTGCAGCTGTGCTTAACCTGCCAGGGGGGAGAAGAACCTGCTGTGTTCGGAGCACAGCGTCTAGTGCCCAGGCTCCCATTGTGGGGCTGCAGCCTGGCTGAGACTGGGGCCTCCACAGTCCCCTCCCTGGCCACTGTTGGCCCCCAGGACCTCTAAATCAGCCACATACCCTAAAGACAGGCCTCCAAAGGCACTTTCCACAGAACCACTGGTAAATTATCACTTTTTTGGCTGTTTGCTTAGGATTTGACAAGTGACATAGAACAAGAAGCTCGGATGAAAACACGGAACAGGCGCCAGGGGCTGTGACAAGCCACAAGGCACTGGAATTGAGATCCTAATGGGGGACAGGGCAGGAAGAGCCAGCCAAACCTCACCCACCAGAGCAGGTGCTATCTCCCAACCTTGGTACTCCTGACTTCACCCTCATCCCCCAGCCTGAGGTACAGGAAACCACGTCCTCTGGTTGGAAACCAGGCTCTCTACTGCTACAGTAGAAAGCCTCAGGGGTTCATCTCCTCCTGGATCTCCATGCCAGGGAGCAGACCAACCCTGCCTGTCCCCGGTCTCTGTCATGTTGCAGTTATTATATAGCAGCTTCCTGATCACGACAGCGTCATCATGCTCCTGGTGAGCTGTTCCCGTTTAAACATCTGCCTTCAGCTTACAGCATTAAAAAAATACAGAAAAAGATCAGATAGTGTCTGTCCTGTTCAGATCCTGCCTCAGCCATAACCTAGAGGGCAAGCTTAGCTCGTTGCGGGAGATAAAAGGTAGGATGAGGTATCCAAGTCAACCGCAGGTGAATCCCAGCTTGTCAGCCTGAGAGAGGATGATCTAAGGGATGAACTGCTGAACTCAACAGGAATGGAAATATAAATAAAAAAGTCTGGGGAAAAGTAGGGAGCAATTGCTTAAACCGGGGACTTGGAGCAAACAGGGAACTTTTCCCCCCACTGATGTCCTAGATCTACCAATTTTGACCTGGGGCTACCGTTAATCCATGAAGTATTTAAGGTTCCCCCCACCACCACCTTTTGACTGAAATGACTGTGAAGGCTTTTACTTGTTCTCCATTGGCAGATGAATTTTGACTTTCATCTTTCCATAGGAGCAGTGGTCTTGTTAGGTTTGGCACTTGAACCCTTACACCATCAGCACGGGACGCAGTGTACCCCTCACCAGAACACAGGGAGGAACACGTTGGTTCATGCAGCACTCTACAAAATCCTCACTGCAAGCAGCACAAGCATGCAGGTAACAACTACATCAGTAAGAAACACATCAGTTAATCCAACAATAGTGCAGTAAGGTGGCCTTGATGCAAATCAATTGAATTAACAAAGCAGGACAGTAAAGCAGGTTAACAGAAAAAAAAAGCAAATGTAGAATCACTTGACAGACACCAAGATGTCCTGGATCCAGCTGAGCCCAAAATATTTCCTCTTTTTTTACCAACTTCTGGCCACACAGCTGACTCTCCAGCACTGCTGAGAACTGCTCAGCTTGGCTCTAGGGACTTCTCTGCTTGGATGAATTCGAGCCTCCTTGCATCACAGATGGGTGCACTGTTCACTAGGTTATCCCAGCCAACCCACTCCTGAGTATTTGCAAGCCCAGACCTGCGAGGTTGAACTCCAAAGACATCATCCATGAGTAGGGCAGAGATGTGCAGGATCACTGTGTGACATTGCACACCTACTTCTACTGGACTGTCGCCTGGCAAAGCAAACTCTGGCCTGTTACAGAGACAGGTGGAAGCCGCTCTTCTCTCACATAATTTTGTTAATGTCAGTACCCCAATTTTACTTTGTCTGGCATAAACCAGCATTGCCCTTCATCTGAAAAGGTCGTGGCTGGATGCAGCCACACTTACCTGTTGATTTCAGCTGTTTAGAATTTACACTGTATGACTAAATACATATCTTCATCTGCACGATGAAGGCTGAGAAGTCAACTATGCCTGTGAATGAGGTTTTACCTACACTAGCAGAAGAGAACAAAATTATTTACCAAGAAAACAGGATAAGAAATGTTGTGCTCAGTCTTCCATACAAACTCCCATTATCCTGGATGCCTTGGTGGAGCTGCCTGAAGTGATCCAGGGCCAGAACACAGAAGAGAGGCCAGCTACTCAAGGATCCCTGAAGGACAGCCGACTGACGGGGGAACTCTTAGCAATGACCTCCAAAGGCGTGTGATCCTTCATCAACACCCACCGCCACCAGGACGTGCTTCCAAAGTGGTAAAGCCACTTAAGAACAGAAAACATACAATTTACTAGAAAATTGTGTGTGTGAGTTGTAAGCACAACAAATACTGATCTGGCTGAGATCATTACAGAGAGACTGCTTAAAGTGGAACATATGGGGCGCTGCAGTAGCAGCACATTCTGCAGTAGCGAGGGACACAACCTACATGGACGCAGTTGGCACACTTCAAGAGCAGCAAGCCAGAGGAAGGCAACGCCGCCACAGCACTGGTTACCAAAAAAGATGGTGCCATGCACTGAATGCACAAGCAAAACGCCACCAGGCTGTTCCTGCACAGGAAAATGCATTATGTTAAAGCACTACGGCAGAAAGCAAGAAAAAAGGTTTTATGCAGTAAAAGAAGGCTCGAATAGACAAGCCCATAAGCAACTGAGTTACTTCTAAATAGCATCACAGCTTCCTATTTAAAGTTATCTTCCAGGATATAATGTGAATGTGTTCATTTTTCTGCCACCAGCCATCCACCTCCTCCTGTTCATGCATTACTGCTTGTCTTGGACAGCAGTTTCAAAGGACATGAAATCACAGAATCACAGAATCGCTCGGT
>NW_010160548.1:1629-2108 GCF_000695765.1 Mesitornis unicolor | reverse complement strand
AAGAGAGCAGACATGCCTTTTAGAGCAAAAGTTGAAGCTTTGCTAAAACTGGCGAGAAAGCACTCCCCCCTCATCGTTCCAATCCGAAAGTCAGCCGCGAGAGCAGACCCCGAGGACTGGGACTGACCGGGGGGAAGATTGGTTTGAAAGCGATGTTGACAAGATAAAGACGTTGGAGGAGTTAGAGGAGAAGAATGTACGGCCACTTATTAAAACTGAGAGGCATACGGGTCCCCGACATGTTAACCTCCCTGGACGGGGCCCGAACTTGTGGATCTCCAGACCAAGTTTTCGCGACAGCCGGGTGAGACGGAGACGGAGTTTTTGTGGCGTGTGCCTTTAACTGGGGGGGATCGCATCTTGTTAAGTGATGAGGAAGCAGGCGGATTTTGAGGCCCGGGAGTATTCTTGAACGAGGGGCCGGCAGGCGATCGATCCATAACTTCCCGAGTGGCCCACTGGGCAGGGGGGGGGGAGGC
>NW_010160548.1:785-1292 GCF_000695765.1 Mesitornis unicolor | reverse complement strand
GAAAGAGCGAGGCGGACCCGCAAACCCAGCCGAAACCCCCCTGACGAGCGGCCCCCTCCCCTTCCGCAAACCGAGCCCGAGAAAGGAAGGCCCGGTAAAGCCTCGGAACCCGAGAGCAACAGCCTCGGGCGAAAAGCGTTATCACTGGGTGGGCCTCGAATGTTGTTACATGGGCAGGGCACCGAGCCCATAAGGCGGCTGTGGAATTGCTGGAGTGTTAAACCGGGAATGCAAAAGAGACAGCAGCAACAGCCCCCCCTCCTCTGGGAGACAGGAGGCGAAACCTTAACCCTTTTGTGTCTCTTTAACACCGCAAGGGGTGTTAAAGGGACAAAAAAACCTAGAAGCTGCGGTCTGGGGACTGGGCCGCCCAATCCGCTTGGTAAATTCTTATCAATGGTCCGCTACTAAGGAACCCTACATTCATATTCCTGTTGGTCCAAAGAGGATAAGTTTAGAGTTTTTAATTGACACAGGAGCACAAATTAGTATGTTAAATAAGCAGCA
>NW_010160548.1:0-258 GCF_000695765.1 Mesitornis unicolor | reverse complement strand
GTGACTGCAATACAAGCAGCAGCCCATCCATGGATGGCTGCCTTAGATGTCAAGGATATGTTCTTCATGATTCCCCTAAGGGAGGAGGACAAACTCCAATTTGCCTTCACTTGGGAGGGGATACAGTACACCTTTAATCATCTCCCACAGGGTTATAAGCATTTCTCCCACCACTGCCCATAATGCTTTGGCTACACTCCTGAACACTGTGAAAATGACATTAGGTTTTCACATATACCAATATATTGATGATGTCCT
>NW_010160547.1:26978-37376 GCF_000695765.1 Mesitornis unicolor | reverse complement strand
ACCGGGGTTGATTTCAGAAATCAAATCGGGGCACATTGCCCGCTGTCACCCCCTTCCCCTTTGGAAAAGCTGCTCCCGGCAGCACCAACTCGGGGCTTTTGTTCCCGAGAGGAAGAGAGAAATAAAGCAGCTTCGGGCAGAGGCAAGAAGGGATCTCGGTTGCATCATTTTAAAGCAGGCGAAGGGGAGGGGGGGGCCTGCCCGTCAGCATCCCCGGTCTCCCGCAGCGCTCGGCCGAGCTCAGCCAAGCCTCTCCTTTCTCTTCCACAGCCGCCGCCTCGTCCGTCTCCCTCGGAGCCTTCTGGAAAAGCATTAACCCTCTGCGAGCAGTCGGCTGCCCCGCACAGAGCCCTGTGGGGCGGCCCGGTGGGGTGAAGGAGCCGAAATGGGGTGGCCAGGGAGGGGGCTGTGGGGTGACGTCCCCTTGCCGAGACCTGGGTTGTTCCCGGTGACGCACGCAGTGTCCCGGGGGGATGCGAAGGGTCCTGCACCCTTGGCCCCGTGGGATGAGCACTTCCGAATTGGCCGTTTGGGTTTAGTTTTAGAAAAGCACTTATATTTTTAATGCAAAAAAATGTGGAAGGAAACGGAATAAAGAGGAGTGACAGCGGAGAGGGAGCGCGTCTGCTGGTGTTGGCTCTGCAACCACACTCCCATGGAGAGATGTGGGGCACCCTGCGAGCCCCGGGGATGGAGATGGGCCCTGGCACAGGGGGGAGCTGCTGGGGAGGGTCCCTGATCCAGGCACCGTGGGGGCTGAACTGGGCTCTCCCCAGTTTTGATGGTGCCCGAGTGTGTCCTCACTCAGGTCCCATCTCCACTGCTCAGGGAAGCTGCAGGAGGTCTCACTCCACCTCAGCATAGAAAAAGGAACATTTTTCAATACGATGGAAACTTCTGCTGGGATGGAAAGAACATTTCAGAGTTTAATTTCCCCCAGCTTGGAGAGGTCTGGGAAGGTACTTGGGGTATCAGGAGGAGTTTTCCTGTCCTTTTATGAAGCCCTTCATTGATCCTTGCCCTTACACTGTCAGCCACATCATCCTCCTAGAAGAGAAAATTTTTATCTGCCTGCTCCCTCTCAGGAATATATCTATATATCTATCTATTTTAAGCAATAAACACCTAAAATATGTGTAATGGGGAAAAACTGCTCATGCTCCATTAACTGTGGCACCATCACACGAGTGCTGTGTGAGAGCAGGGGTGGTGTAGGCACTGCCGGGGTGCGCTGGAAGGGGCGGATGGGGCTTTCAGGAGAAGGTGTTCACAGAAAGCAGAGGGATTTCAGAGTCTGGGAATGCTGGATGCGGTCAGCATTGCCAGCTGAACGCTTGACGCTGCAATTTCCTGTCAGTAAAACTCCCAGGAGAAACACAAAGTTGATGCCTTTGCTCCCCGGCGCATTCTCAGCGCCCCAGGCTCAGCCCCAGCTGCCCAGGGCCGTCCCTCACTGCTGAGCCCTGGAGTTGCAGAAAAGCTGCTCCTTGCTCCACCACCAAATATAGTCGAAAATCAGGAGCTCAAAATATTCTGGGAGGAATTTCTTTGAGTATAAGTCATGTTCTCAGTAACTTGGTGAGTCTGTATCTGATGTCAACATCTGCAGTGATTAAGAGAGAGTGAGTAAGGAGGAATGCGTGGAATGGAAACTCAGCTGAGTGTGAAACCAGGAACAAGAGTTTTCTCTTACTCCAAATGTTCCTCTCCCCTCAGAGGGCCCTTCAAACCCGGCAGCAACACAGAACAACCCCTTCTTCCGTGCCCCAAATCCACACTGGAAGGTGGGTTTGAGATTTGATCCTCTAGGGAAGGAAAGTCCTCATCTGGTGGAAACGCTGGCGTACGTATGAACGCTGCAAAAACTAATGCCAGACGCTTGCCAAGCTATTGTGTTTGTAAGAAACAGAGCAGTTAATTATCGTTAATAACGCCATCATTAATAATGCCATCAAGATTTCACACTTGGCAGCCGCACAACGCTTGCATTCCTGGAGGATCGGCTGCGAGAGCGCGCCCGTGGCGGCAGCGCTGACATTTCGGCTGTGGCGGCTGCTGCCAGTGACTCAAAGGACTCACTTTTCCTGTGTCACACAAAGACATCCCTTGTGACGGGCTGTAATTTATTGCCGCCGTGGCCTCGGTGCTGGGAGATGGGGCAGGCCCTGGTAGCAAAGCCACATCGGCCCCGGGTGCTTTGTGTCGCACACACCAACGCAACGGGCTGGGAGGACGCAGTGGGTCCAGGCTCCGTTACCCTGGATCCCATCTGCGGAGACGATTTCTTGGTAGCGATTAAAGGGAGGGAGCAGCCAACGATCCGGGCCGTAGCATTTTGCCTCAGTGGCTTCTTGGCTGCACCTCCCTGTCGCTGGGCACGCTGCGAGTCTGTTTTCTGCCCGCATTTTGGGTTCATTAGCGAGCGGTTTGGAGACATTCAGTTCCCTGACTGGATTTCCAAGAGTCTTGCAGTTCGCTTGCTTCAGAAATAAAGCGAACAACGCAATTGCAGTGTTGCAGCGTGCTCTTAAATGTAACCTTCGAACGGGGAGGGAAAAGGGATGTTAGGAGGGATTGCTTAGCAGGGAAGGTTTCACCTCTGCCATCTACCGGCACGCTGCAAAGATCCCCGGCAAATTTACGTCCCATATCCCCTCCTGAATGCAGTCAAAGCCTGTCTGTAATTGTAGATTCAACAAAAGTCACAAGAGCTGTTAACGTGCAACCTTCCAAGCACATTATTACAGGGCTGGTGTCAGCTGCTTACTGGTGAAATCAAGTGGGGGCAGCTGACACAAATTGGTCCCGTTGAGCTGCTTCCAGCAGTTGAAGAGCAGCAGCTTTCCAGGCTGGATGTGGGTCCTTGCAGCTTTCCAGGCTGGATGTGGGTCCTTGCAGCTAAAATCTGGTGGAGAAGAGGCTCTTTAATAACAGGAAAGAAACAGCCAGGCTGTAAACAACACACAGTAAAGTAAGTGCTTTTTATTATGCACTGCGTATTTTTGTTTGGAAGGCAATAGAGCAGAAAATGGAAACTTTTTCTAAGCAGCAAACATCGATATGCTTTAATGAATGTGCGTTTCACGCATGTCTTCAATTGAGCTAACTCTTATAAAGGCAAACACACTTTAACACTGAGTTACTGCACTGGGCAGGGAGAGGGGCTTGAAGTTTCTTTTTCTTGGTGGTTAAAAGGCACCTGGAGCTTTTGGGGGAAAAAAAAAGCTGCCCTGACCAAAGCAGTTAAATTGCGGTCAGGAATCGCCTCTCTCTGCTAAAACTGAACGTGCTGAACATACTGAACATACGGAGCGTTTCTGGAGGAGAATGTAGGAGTGAGAGAGACCCTGGCAAACTGGGAGGAGGGAGCAGTGCTTGTCTAATGATGTCTGTCTGTGTCTCCTCCGATTCCCAAGAGAAAACAAAATAAAAAGATCAAAATGTTTTCGGTTCTGAACTAAGATAACATTCTTCAATTTGTGTATGCACATCAAATATGGAAACCATGTCATTTTTATTGTGTATGCAAACATACACAGTGGGAAAAGAATGCGGTTTGTGTTCCCAAAGCGGCGGCCCTCAGCCTGCTTCCTCCGAGGAGCAAAACGCGCAGAATTCGGCTGTGAACACCGAGAGGTCCCCCCCGACGCCTTCCACGAGCTCGTTCAGCTGCCCTGACGTCGACGTCGCTCGCTTCTCCCGCTCCAGTTCTTGGTGGAGTGGAAATTTCAGAAATAGTTGGACACTGCTTTGCAAATATTATTAAAAAAAAAAAAAAATAAATCCAGCAGGAGTCTGTAAATTCAGGGCTTCAAATGGCGTTGCTGTTGTTTGTCATGGTCAGGTACAGGATTTCTTTGTGGAAGTTCGTTTGTGCGTTTACAAAGTGAAACAAATTCAAAAAGCTGCTGTCGTCTTCATCGCGATCCGCTACCAGGGCAAAGAAAAACATTTAAAAATGATTAGTGAAACGAAATTACTGCTTTGAAGATAAATCTAACTCCTTCAGTGCTTTCAGCAGGGGCTGAATCAGCAGCCTCCGCTTAGATTTATGAGCCATCGGCTACTGCACCTGACGGCAGGACAGCTGTGAATAACACAGGAGACTCTCCAAAACTCCTCCGCCAGCTTGTCCGAAGACAGACAAGAACAATTGCATGTTAAGACAAAAATCTGTCCTAACCCAGCAAGGCCGTTCATCTCTGCACTCGCCATCGTCATCAGTCGGGAGGTTTTACGGAGGCTGACGAGCTGGGCACAGGAGCAGGCGCAGAGCACTGAGCTGAGCTGCCTGGCAGCTGCTCGGGGCCTGCGTTTAGGCACAGCTCTAAAGGACCTCGTGTGGGATGGGTTTTAAACACCTCTTGGTTTCACCATCCGTGGCACCAGGAACCTCTTAGACAAGAGAGACCACTTAAAATAAATCTCTCTCCCAGTTATGACACTTGATGATTACTTTATGTTATCAAAATAACTTCAAGCACTCCAGTGTTGCTCTGCCTGGTGAGGGAGGGCAGGAGGAGAGGCTGCGGTGCTGTGCTGTGTTGGTTGATGCCTTGGTCAGTGCTAGCTCCAAAATAGTGAGTTTTTTCTGGCTCACAGAGCCGCAGGCTTACCCGAGAGCACGGCCTGGAGCATGTCCATGACCATGTAGGCGAAGGCGTTCTCCACACACTGCAGGAAGTTTTTTCTCTCCCCTGGAGTGCTGAAAACTTTGCAGACCTTCTGCATCATTTTCACCACCCAGTCCATGCAGTACAGATCCTTCTCGCAGACCTGATGTACATGGGGAATATCAGAAAGACACCTTTTACGATGCTATAAAAGGCAAGATTAAATCCTAGAATTAACTATTGGCCCTAATGAATGACTGGATCATTGCAGCCAGAGCTGGAAAATTGGGGTTTCTTGTGAGGTTGTAGAGGTTGTTCTTATTGTTCCTCTAATGGAGGAACTTATCAGCCTTCTGCTAGTGGCACTTGTCCTCAAGGACAGGCTTGCTGCCTCGCAGAGATGTGATGGACAGGGGCCAGAGGGTGGAAGAGCACCGAGCCTCTCACTGGACTTACTCCTGGTTTGTAGGAGTAGGTGGGAAACAGCTTTCAAGTGTGAGAAAGCAAATGTGGGGTAAAGGGACAAAAGGCCCGAGCCTGCTTCATCCATGGCACTCACCAAAGCCAGGAAGGCCACGAGCCTGGCCAGCTCGACCACTCTCCCGTTCACAGCTTTACTGGCCATGAACGTGAAGCAAACGTTGTTTCCACTCAGAACAAGAAGCCGAGCATTGTTCTCTACGAGCCACTCCCTGGGAACGACTTTGTAAGAAAACAGAGAGGATTTTAGTGATCTTTGAACAAAAAAACCTTGAGTGCCATAAGAACTGTTCTGGAAGACGTGGTTTTTATGAATTGTTGGCTTTGATAGCTAACCAGAATTTGTGAGGGGATACCCTCTGGGATGCAATTGCAGCAATGAAATTGTATAAGCAGTTCCTAGCAGCAATACAGTTAGAGCTCTTCACAATAGCTTCTGTGATATAATCTCACCCCAAAACTGACTTTCAGTGTGGCCGTTAACATTGTTCAGCAGAATTTTGGCTTGAACAGACATCATGTTTTCAGCTTACACAGCTTGGACAATGTTTCCTTAATAATGGCTAAACAAGACTTGAATTTGAAAAGCCTTAAAGTATTTCATGATGGGGAAAGAGAGCCCGAATTTGTCAGCAGTGCTGGGTTTGTCTCATCCCCAGCTACTGCCTGGCTTCCAACTGTAATGACTTTTCCAGTTACGCCACAGCTACCGCGAGGAATATTGCAGCCTGTTTCCCAAGGCACCTCTGTGTCTGAAGCACGCTTGTTGCCAGATTTGGAGGACGTGAGCGTATAATCCTATGGATTAATGATAAAGGCAAAAACACACCTGACAGCTCATCCACAAGACTGATAACATCATCTGCTGTCCATTCTCTAGCTTCTGTATCATACAGCAGTTTAATTGCATCTGCTAGACCTTTCAGACTGGTCTCATCTGTTGGTCCTTCTATCATTTTCTGCCAAACCACATGTCCTGAGCAATATATTAATCACAACTGCTATTAAGTGACAAAATCATAATTAAAAAAAAGCCCGACAAAACAAAGAAGGTGCTGAACTGGGCCTTACAGCAGAGTCAGAGGAGGGGAATTCAGGTAACACAACTCAGCCTTTGTGACACTGAGGTTTTTTTCCCATCATTTTTCGTAGGGGGTTTTTGTGGTAGTTGCAGCATGAATCAAAGGGTGATTTAAAGAAACCCAGGCCTGATAATTAGGTGAAAAAGCAGGCTTTTCTTCAGGGAAACAGATGCTGCTTTGAGGTGCATTCAAGGTAACTCTACCCTGAGTAGGGGAAAACAGAGGAACAGAGGTGCAATTTCTTCACCTGAACTGTAGTTTTTCAATATATATACACATATATATCATTTATATATTTTTATATGTGTTAATGAGGTCTGGTTAAGCAGAACATTTTTTTTTCTAGGCAACGCAGTACATTTTATTTGCATAAAGCTTGGCTTTCCAAAATCTTGCAAGGAAATCTTACTCTGAGGGAACAAACTGTGAAAATGAACCCCCCGGGTTACTTGCCATCCAGAGAAGACACTGGCCCAAAGATGATATACAGCAGGCGAGCTTGGTTGACCATGGGCCACGGCTTTAAAATACGAGTCAGCCAAAAAGCAGAATCACTCCGATGAATCCAGTGGTTCAAAAAAACGCTCCGGCAGTACAACCTTATCCGCAGCTCCAGCTTTCGGGCACTTCCTGGGGTAAGACAATGTAGATATTATACATCCAGTGAGCCTCACACAATGCAGATTATCACTTTTTTAATAGGAAGAGAAAGAAGGATTTTCTTAAAGCTGCCCAAGAACATCTAGGGGGAATTAATTAAGTTGTTGCTGTTGAGTCAGACTCTTTTGGATACATTGCACTGCTTCAGGCCATGGAGTCTACGGATCTGGTCTCTGATACCTTTCTGCGGCAGCTCATGCATGACTTCAAGGGCTCTCAGCTACGGGCTTTGGTTTCTGGTTTTTGGCATCAGTGAGTGGAAATAGGAGGAAGTGTGTCTGTGCTGTGTATGAGGAAAATACCCAGTTCTGTGCTGGGTAACGTGAGAACTTCTTGAGGCATGGGTCCCATCAGTGCTGTGTTTCAGCAATATTACACCTAACTTTTTACTGCATCACTTTATTTCTATGTTGGTTCCTTTCCCATTGATTTCACTGGCTTGGTGTACAGTAGGAAAGATTCAAGTCCATGTTACTGTTTATGTATTTACATAATTTATGCATTGATTTGATAATAAAATTATTCAAAAAGCTAAACGCCTCTCAAGACAACTCTCTTTGCTACAGAATACTTGTAAAAGACAAAGGGACTTTGCTTTTGGTGAAGCAAAATTAGCTGTACTCATCTATATGAAGGCCAAGTATTTGCTTTAGCATGCCCATTTTCTGTGTAGGATTGGTGCTACAAGGCTTAGCTGAGCTAAAATGTTCTCAATTCTACACACATTTTGTTTGTAGCAATCAAGATCCATTTTCTGACTTCTCCCTGATAGCGCATTCTGATTTTCTGTAGGATTTCTGTCCGCTTTGATGATTACCTGGTTTGCTGCTGACAACCGTCTGTACTTTACGGGGCAAATTGCTCAGCTCGCAGAGGAAGTTAAAAACCCGGTGACATTCCAGTTCATCCCAGCCTGCTGTTAGGATCTGAAGATTACAAAAGAGGGAGTAAACATGAACAGATTGAGCCGTAGATTTAGATCACAATGCCACTTCTCATCTCAGATAAATACAATCTGTCCTGCAATGTATCAGGAGACCGGAGAGGGAAGGTATCATACCTGGAGTGCGGTGCCTGCACAGCATCTCCCTGCTGAGAGTAGGGAACCCATTACCTGCTACAGATGTGCTGTACATATGGCATGGGTTGTACTTAAGCTTAATGCAGCCCCGAATCAGAAGCCGCTAATGGTGTTCCACATCAGGGCCAAGGTCTTATTTTTGATCCTTATGTGGAAAAGTACAAAAGGTATTTGCCACAAAGACGTCTGTCCCAGCACAAAAATTATCTGTAATTCTTAACCATAGAAAGATAATCACATTTTTTGTATTATCAAATACTTCGGTGCTGCATATGTATTCAGCACTTGAAGGCACAAGTTTCTAAGACTTAAGTGCATTTAAAATGTGCTCAAAATGCCTGCTCCTCCAACAGAGAATTCTTTTTCTGTATTTTTTTCAACAAAGTTACTCTCCTATAAAGCCTCCACTATGGCAATTCTAACACTTCACAATCAAACATCTCAAGTAGTGGTGAAAAGGTCCCTACCCATAGCGTTTTACTGCATGTTTGCAATCACAGTAGTCATTACAGTAAATAATCTGCAGATTGCTCAACTAATTCATTGGAGGCTGATTCTTTTTTTAAATCAGTTTTCAGCTATCACAAGCTAACAAAAATACTCAGGCATATGATGTGCGTAGCAATTTGCTCTTAAACTAAACCATCTCTGCTTTTGATTTGTGAATATGGAGCTGTGTAATAAAATGCTCCCCTTCTCCCATGTCTTAGACAATAAATAGCTAATCAAAATCCAGACTGGTTGGTAGTGAAATCCAGACCAAGGAATTCTCAAGAGTCAAATCAGCAACTTTAACAACCAGAAAGGAGATTCAGAGAACTGTGTGAATAAATACCTTCCCCCCTACCCTCCAAGGCTCAAAACCATCTTATACTTCCAAATATATTGCAAAAACACAGATTAATTTTGAAAGCTACCTTAATTGTCTCTTATATTTGTGATACTTGCCTTCTGTCCATAAAGATACTGTACCTGTAGAAATACCCCATAGCACTGTAATCCTAAACAATCCAAAGGACTTGGACAACCGTTAAGTTTAAAACAGGAAACCTGCAAGTGCAAAACACTGGTAATTAATCTTAACTGACCACAAGCTAATTCCCATGATTGAAAATTCTCTGTAGTACTTGTGTGCATCGATAGTGATTAGAGAGGTTCAGGAGGTTCCCTTCCCTTATTATACAAGGAAACAAGTTATGGTACCAATGTTAGGGCTTAGCATACGTTTAAAACTGTGGTCAAATGGATGTGCAAAAGCTCTCTAAGAAGAGCAGCTCTGCTTTCAGGAGAGTAAAATCTCTATGAAGAGCTGTGCTCTTCCACTGCAAAATATCCGGTAGTCCAGACAAAGTTGAAAACCACTGATCTCAAAATAGGAAATCTCAATAGAACGGCCTTGTACTCAGTAGGCTGGCGTAGGCTTTTCTATTGTTTTTAAAAAGAGACTGGATTAAGATCAATAAATTAACTACACCGTAACAATTGCCTGACAGAAATGGTATTGTAAGTGCAAGGGACAATTCGAAACGCTAGTGAAGGGCAGAAGAACTTACTTCTGAGAGGATCTTGTGTATAAACTTCAGCCTGTCTTTTGTCGGCAACAGAAGCGTGCATCTTTTAAGCAGCAGTCCTGTGAAGAAAACGAATACATACATGGCTGTGAGTGTGCATACAGGGCACATACGTTACACATGTGTGCACACGCTGGTGAGAAAAAGCTGCTACTGCATAGCAAAAAGAGCAGCGCGAAACAGGGGTGCAGGGGTGTGCACTTTTGGAGCAGGGACATCTTTTACTAAAGAAATGTTTTCAGGGAGTGTGTAGGCTTCCTTTGCCGTAACTTGTTTATTGTGTTGTTTTAAAGCCCCTGTTAGTCACAGTTGGAGCTCTATTAAAATCACTATATTGGTTCTGGAATTGCAGCTGCTAAAAATATTGGAAATAAATATAACTCGTTGCACCTCTTCAAACAGCACCCTGGGGAACGCTGGTTTTCCCCTTACATCATGGAAAGCTGAGCCTCCAAAATTTTTTTCAAGATAGCCACATGCTCTAAAAAGAAAATATTCCAAACTATGTTAATGTAAAACATAGCTAAGGGGTAAAATTATTTTCCTATACAGGACTGAAATGGTATGTGTTCAGGATGTCAAAGTCTGGAGTTCATTATAGTGAGGAACAGCTGTTTGTTGGGCAGCATTTTTTTTTTCTACAGTACTGACAGAAAATGTGTTAATGGCTTGCTCTTCAAAAACTTCTACCAGAATAACATAGATATTATTATTATCTATATATTGTTTGTTAATTAACCAGGAAACCCACAGGAAAGCATGGAGAAGGGGAAAAAAAAAAGACTTTATTTTTCTGAATTGCCAGTCTCCCCAAAAATACGTAACTACCCCAATGTCAAAAAGTACTTTATGCATTTACTGTGGTTCTAAATGGACTCTTTCCTTATTTGGAAGCGTGTTAGCATTCCTAC
>NW_010160547.1:21257-26947 GCF_000695765.1 Mesitornis unicolor | reverse complement strand
GACAGACATAATTTATTCATCAGCCGAGGACATGGTCCAAAGCTCAGTCAAGTCAATTTTGTATTGGCTGGATGAGACTGGAGAGAACTCCCCTAAGAACAGTTGAAATGGTTAAAGCAGCGTAGCTGCAAATCTGAATGCAGCCACCAGTGTGGGGGGAATTTGGGGGGTAAAAAGGGTTGAGCAAAGGGTTCTGCTGCCGGGTTTGTACGGCAGATTTCCCCTTGTGTGGTGGGACAGGGCCGTGATAATTTATGACTCGAGTCCATTTTAAACAGTGACTCAAATTCTGACCCCATTACAAGTGCTGGAGGATTTTACCATGGGCTTGAACGGAGCCAGAGCCCTCTGAGTTTAAATGAGATTTATGAAACGTGGAGACCCTGCTCAGGCTCTCGGAACAGGATTGAATTTTTCCCACCGAGCCCAGTCTTTCCTGCTGTAAAGTAAATATTGATTTTGCAGCTGACCTCTTAACAAAAACGTTCTCTTAAGCCTTTCTCTGATCACACAGATATTGCCAATGAGCTTGATCTTTTGAATGTGTTATGTTTTTACTACTAGGCCTACTGCAGCGACGAGCTCACACCTACATTTAAATAACAAGTTGCCGTTTTGTCTGTAGTTACTACAAACCCTAACTTATTTGTTTATTTTTAAAAGAATTGCAGCGCTTCAGGCTTCATTTTAAAAATTAAACACAAAGATTGTTTTAAGATACATCAAAACCTACAAGGATTGCTTACAATAGGGGGTCTTTAGTCTACATGACTTTAACAGTGTTGCTTTACCTTGTGCATGCCTTTATTTAATGTCTCAGGTTCAAACCATACGGATAACTCTGCCTCTAACCATAGCATAATTTTGTTTCTCTGTCAAATAAACAGGGTTTTTTTTTTATCAGACAGCTACCAACAAATAGACATTTTCACATTGCCCTTAAGCTAAGAGCGAGGGGAAAATGTGTTCTTCGTGCCTGTTTCAGTCTTTGACACGAAGCTGCCGAGGAGAATGCGAGTCACTGACAACTGTGATAACATTTTTGTGAAGTTCTGTTCTCAGAAGGGGAATGTGATCTGCGGTACGCCTGGAGCAGACTATGGAGCAGCCTTCCCGATGGCAACCGATGTGGGTCACACTAGAATTAGGCTGGGTTTAAGCGCTGCGGCCGCATTTCCCAGACTGAGGAATGCGAGCTCCTCCGAAGCGAGGGCAGTCGGGACAGCCAAATTCCTGCAGCTCGTGTGGGGCCTGGGAGCTTCGGTTTCTGCTGCAGTTTCCAGTGGCGGTGTCCAAACAAACTAAATTTGGAAACACCTACTACTGAGAACTGATCCTCTGCCCGAGCCCCGCTTGCCATTTCATAGGAAAAAATAAACACAGAGGAGGCAGAACATACATTATTTTTTCCATAACTTAGAGGTTTTGGAATTATTTCAGGTACTTCTTCCTATTTCTCCCCTCCAGTTAATGGTATTTGAGTGTGCTATTTGGCACGGGGAGGAACTTCACTTTCAGAGGCAGCTGCGCAAATGATTTGGGCCATATCCTCAGCGTTTTGCTGATCAATGCATACAACAGAAGAAACCTTTTAACTGAGCTTGGTTCTCCCCTAATTGTTACCATTTGCATTAAAGGATCACCTAGAGATCTGTAGTGCTCTAACATATGGGGTCCACCTCTCTTGCCAGGTAGCTCAAAGTTATGAAAGTCTTGCAGTAAGAGCCGTCGGCTTCCCGATGGCACTGAGATGTAATTAACAAGGCGGTTGTTGATGGTTTTCGACACCATGCTCAGCATGCTGAGATCTTTCACTGAAAAAAGCAAAACCCAGTATACTGGTAAATGTCTCCTGCAAGAAAAATGCTCATCAGTAGTCAATAACTTCACCTTACTTCAAACACAGGCCATTTACAAATAAAACAGAATTTAATTGCTGTTTCTCTCCTTTGCCAACAACCTGTAATAATCAGAAATGGACAGATCTAAGGACTGCTTTTTGCACGCAATGGGCAAAAACCTCACTTCAAATAGTTTGTAATTATAATTTAAATTTTTGTCATTCTTTTCTTCATACATAAAAGCTGAAAATCCAGAAAATAAATCACATAAAATGACTTCAAGTAGTTTGAAGGGAAAACATTTTAAATAATAGTGGCTTTTTCTAAGTGGAAAGCTTCTGTGGTGATTTTCAGATATTGGAAGTAATACCTTTACTCATCAAGTTCTCACCTGAAAGATAATTCAGTACCATTTGGAAGATCTCTAATGGCAGTGTTTGAAAATACCCAAGTGTTGACAGAGATTGGGAATCTGTGGCCCAGATGTCGCAGCGCTGTCTGGAGCGACGGTTACTGCGTCTGTATTTCTGGTTGGGAATCAAGGTGTAACCGGTCCCTGCTGTGGATGCCATTGTTCTCATAGAAAACGATACAGCACTGCTGTGTGGAGAAACTCAGTGATCCAGGCTTTCCCAAAATCACGAGGGTCTGAAAAGTAATGAGTTTTAAAAGATCAATAAACATGACATTTTGATCTGCCTTCTGGTTTCCAGAAAAGCTACACTTCACGTTGTCGGGCAACAATGAGTTAGTGACTCGCTACCTCTTAAATATTTTTTTTTTAACTGAGATTTTTCACACTATTTCTTGCCTCCAGCAGCTGAGGCTTTGGGGAAATTGCCAAGGAGAATGAGTGCTGCAGCATAATTACAAGAGCTGGCAGCGCTGGTAGTAACATAACTGGAACCCGTCCAAGCTGCAGTGCAACATCCCAGTTACCATCAGTGGGAAATACACTCGGAGAACAGACCTCATTGTTTGGAAGATTAAAAATTTACAAAAATCACAGAACACAAGCTCCAAACATCCTTCATATTTATTACTAAAGCACGCAAGCCAGCCCTCTCTAATAGGCCACTGAGCAAAATTGCCAGATCCACAATGGCAGCGCTGTTTGTACTGACAACCGAAAGAATATGGGGCATTTCGGTAAAAGTGTTACAAATGGGTTTGGCTGACTTGTGCTTGTGTGCTGGATAGAGTTTGCATTGTGCATTTAAGGAAGTTATACTTCACTGGAAACATTTTTAATTTAGGTATGGCATAATTCTATCTAGCTAAAGGGAGCTGGTAGTTTAAACTCTCACAAGGCTCATGAGCAAATGCAACTGCTCCTAAAAGTAGTTTTTCATTAGGCTTTTACACTATTCGAGCATGAGACAGAAAATTGATGCAACAGCTTTAAGAACAATCAAGAAACCACCTCTAAATAAACATACAGTTGTATGAAAAATGTTTATCTTCTAAAAGCAAAGAAAGCAAAGTCTGGAGTCAGTGGATATTTTATACACACAACTGTGGATTCAAGACAACTTAAATTCCTTGTGTGTAATACACACACAGCAGCTCTGCTCCTCTTTAAAAACAGGGCACCACTAAACTTTGCTCAAGACAGGATAGATCTGATACATATTTCTGATTCATACTTTAGAAATGAAGTCGCAACTCTGATACTTTCTTTTCCTCTCCCCACTCCTCTTACTGTCTTTAACAGGGCTTTATTGTAAAGATGTATGGTATCTTTAAGTGTTTTCTTGTGTTTTTTTTTAAATCTTACCTTGGGTCTGCAATTGTGTTATATGGAAGGAAAAAAATACCTTGCCACAAGGGAGGTTTTCAGAAGTACTCGGCCAATTCCAGTCTGTTTCTATTCAACTTGATTGAAGCCGAACTGACTACCACTGTTTTAATTTAGAGCAGAGCTAGATAAAATTAATGTAAATAAAAAGGATTACAAGCCGTGAGCTTCAAAGCCAAAGCTTAGAGACTTTACTGAAAGCTCCCATTTGCTTCCTCTTTGACTTAATGTGGTTTTTCTTTCTTAGGAAGTTCAGCCAGAGCAGGGCAATGGTCTGTGCATCTCCATCTGCTGCTGGGATACCATTTGTTTAGAGAACTGCTTAATCCAGACTGGAAAATTGAAAGGTAAACGTTAAATATTTAACAAGCTAAACTCATAATATTAGCCAAGAAGGGTCATCTTATTTGTTGCTATAAGCTAATTTGTTTACAAGGCAGAAAACATCAACTTTCCACCCCCTCTAGGATGTTTTTTGTCCTTAAGCAGCCGCTAAACTCCTGCTAATGGACACACGTTTGTCCTGATATTTTTCTGAGCCTGTGTTAGCATTTGGCAAACATTTATTGCAAAAGGTTGTTTACTTTGGAGATTGGTTTGGAACATTTCCGTTTCCCTGTCTCCTCACAGAGCATAAAACAAATCGCTTCAAATATTAACTCGCCAGGGTTTGGTGATTCTCTGTGTGTGTGTGTGTGTGTGTGTGTGTGTGTTAGGGGTTGGTTTTCTTTATATTTTCTCTATTTTTTTCCATTTTCTCTATTTCCTTGTCAGCATAAATAAAAACGTAGGAGTTCAAGTGAGGGATGACAAACCTTAGAGCACGGAGCGCAGCCATGGAGTTATGTCAGTACTTGTTACCCCCTGGCCTACACCAACAGAGTACAAAAGGCATATTTTTATTTATGCTAAAGGCTCTACATCAGGTTAGCAGTGCAAACCAGTCCCATGAGTATCTAAATCAGAGAATAATCATGAGTATAAAGCGCAGCTCAGGGAATCCTGACCCCGCTGGTGATGGTGATGGGGATTTCTGTGTTGTGAGGGAGGAATGGCTCAGGCTCGTCCCTTCAGGGTCTGGTCAGAGGGAAAAATGCCAGCAGCTGATTTTTTTTCCACATTCCAGGCTGTGTTTTCTCCTCAAACTGCACTATTTGATGGAGTGGGTTATATTTTGCAACTTACCTGTGCTTCTGGGTCGGATTTAACCAGGCTATGAGAGACCTTTAGGCCAAAGGACCAGCTAGGCCACATTGTCCCCCACCCTCTGTGGCCCCTCTCCCCGCAGCCCGCCAAAATTCGGGATAGAGGACTGAAAACGGGGACCTGCACCCCCAAAACTACACACAGGTAACAGAGAAGGTCTCGCAGTCGATGCCTACTTACAGACAACACTTTGAGCTGTGTTTTACCTTAGGGAAATTCCCTCCCTGCAGACACCCTCTGGCCTGGGCGCCCACCAGGCTGGTTCTGAGGGGAGCAGCAGCGGAGTGGGGGTGTGTGTGGGGAGCAGACCCCACTGCCTCCTGTGAGCACCACAACCCCTGTCCCTGGAGAAAAAAAAAAAGACAATTAGTATTTTTTTTTAAAGCATGACTTCAGTCACTACCTACTGGGGTTAAAAGTGGGGTTTGAACATGGTAACTTCGACAGACGCACACAGGCAGGCGCACCTGTGTTTGTGTGCTTTAGTCGGGAGCAGAAATGTTTGCAAACACAGAAATAAAGCAGTTCCGTTTGAGGGCGGTGGTTGTGAGGGGGGGCCGATGGTGGCCACGTATGTGTCGGAAGGAGGAAATTACTACAGAAGCGTTTTATTCCGGTCGTTTTTCATCAGTATCATTAATAATTCCGGCCCTGTCCGTGCGTTTTGTGCTAATTTTTTGCTAATAATTATTTCCCGCCTTTAGGCCCGCCGCCCTTTTCCACGCAGAAAGGAGGAAGGGAGGGCCTCGCGCACGGCTTTCCCGCCCACCTTGCCCCGCCCCACTGTTGAATATTTAATCAAGACACCGGCCCTCCCCGTGACGGTCTTTCATAGTGGCTCCACC
>NW_010160547.1:8305-21060 GCF_000695765.1 Mesitornis unicolor | reverse complement strand
AGCATGAGGTGCGGCGGGGCCTATGTGGAGAACCCCAGGGAGCATGGCTCCGGTTGTGAGCCTCAGGACACCTATGGAGCTGTAGGCCGTCTCTCTAGGTTGCTGCCATCACCAGATCTCAATGCGCCACCAGCTTGTGTTGTAAAACAACCCCTGCGTCCGGTGAAGTTGCTCCTGTCCCAGACCAGGCCTCCCAAAACCCCTCTGCTGAGGAAAAACGCAGCCCCAAGCAACGGTGCCAGGCCCTGGCGTTTGCCAGCGCCACGGGAGGAGGTTGCTGCAGGGCTCCTGCAACAGCGATGCTGCGGGACGGGCTCAGGCAGGGCCGTGAAGCCAGCATACAAATTAATTACTCTGCAGAAGAGAGATGTCACAACACTAAGTCAGCGTGCCATGACATACGCCTCAGAGCAAAGCCGGAGCGTTGTGAAACAAAAGCGTGGCACAACACCAGCTCTGAACGTTGTTGGCGGAGGCCGTGCCACAGCGAGAAGTTACAGATTGCCGTGCCACCGTTAAACGCTGCTGTGTCATCTTGTAAACCTGTGTGCCGTGCCACTGCGGTCGCCGTTCGTATTCACTAGAAAACCGGTTTTTTAAATGTTTCTTTTTACAAATTCTGCTTCCAAATACATACACATAAGCAGTTCTCCTGGGGATAGTAACTGAACCTCTCGGGAGAGGTTTTCCTGCTGCTCCGAAGGCCGTTCCCATACGATGGCAGCAGAGGGCTGCAGCTGCTTGAAAGGACTTTTCTCCAATAATTGTGGTTTGTTTTTTTTCCCTCCAAAGACAATCTGTTTAGTTTTGTTTTTCTGGAACTTTACTGAAGGAAGAACTTGCCTTAGCAAAACCGGAATAGAAACGAAAGAAAACTCAACCCCAAATATAATGATATGGCGTAATCTGATAACTGCTACCGAATGTAATGACAAGAGCAGGAACGCCATGCGATGTGACTGAGACTGCAGTATTTTTGCTGAAAAGCTAAACTGGACAAGTGTGCAAACTGAACGTGCCTCCCAGGCGTTTCTGCGTAGTCTGGCGATGCAGTTGAGCACCTCCAGCTCGGTAGAGCCTAAAGATTTACAGTGTCCTTGTTTCTTTTTCCAGCAGCACCCGGCTGAGCATCAATTCATGCAACTGCATTCTGCCTCTGTAAATCCTGTCGCACCCAGAAAGGTACCATTCTCCTCATCCCCATCGCCGTGTGGCTGCTTTGCACCTCTGTCTTCCACCACAAAAGAGCTGAATTTCAGGAACGCCAGGATATAAAGAATTTCACACTGCTGCCGTACTTGCTCGTTTAAACCAATGTCAATGTTTCTAGTAGCTATCACATAGCACTGCTTGGGGAAAATATACCATCAAATGGGGTGTACGTCTTGGTACAGCTTTCTGCAGCCGGCTGGTTTCAGGATTCCCTGAGTTTGCATCCAGGCTCCCACATTTAATACGCAGTGGTGGACCCACATAAATCCATCTAAGTACGTAGCGATGGGCGTAATTAACGACAGGAGCGGTGCCGCGAGTGCCGCGGTTTAATTGCATTGCGGAGTAAAAGTATTATCTTGTGTTTGTTTTGAACGGGTTGAATGAGTCACAGGGTTGGGGTTTTTTTTTTCCTTCCATTTGAGGCTCCGTAATCGAGTCAACGTTTGTAAACTGCTCAGAGATGACGGGATGAAAGCTAATAAGGAAAAAAGCAACAATTGAGTTGTTGTAAGCGATGGCGATGGTTCTGCTGGAGTGCTAACTGCTTATTCTATGCACGAGTGGCCTTGTCTCCTGTACCTGATTTATCTTCGCTGTGCCTACACCAAACGCGTGAGCAACTTTATGTAATGCTGGTAAAAATACCCGTTGTGTCTGTGCTCTGCTGTTGGCGGCGGCAGAAATGGTGGCAACGTTGAAACGGCAAGAGCAGGACTGCGGTGGGGTCGGCTTTCCCAATGCCAGGGGTTTAGATTGCAGACAGGGAGCTCGGAGGTAGTCGAAAATGCACCAAAACCGTGTTTGAATTGAGCTGGGGCATTAAAAGAAAACACCAGATGTGGTGGGAGTTAAAAGAAAATGCTGGGAAAGCGCATTGGCAGGACCAGGACGAAGAGCAGCAGCATCCACCGCGCTGTAAGCATTGCAAAATTGAAATAAGAACAATAAGACACCGCAGAAGGAAAACATCGTGCTGCCGAGCGCCGCGTCACTTCGTACGCAGGAAAATTTCGCTCTTCAAATCGAATTTTTCCTCGTTTGCCGAATGTTTCTTCTCTCCCGAGGTTTCCTTGAAACTCTGAAATGTTATTAAGGAGCTTAGGTTCAGCCTTTCATGAGGAAAGCGGTTTAAGGCTTGTTACAAAATGATAGAAGTCTCCAATTAGCGGGGGATCGTTGACTCATCCAGCACAGGCTCTGCTCTGCGTTGCGCAAGGATATGGAGCGAATTAAGGCACTGTTTTGTATCATCCTTAATGAATTCTCCGGATAAAACCCCCTCCTTGGCTGATATTTCTATTTCAGGAGAGCCTGGAGGGACTGGTGAATGGCACGGGGCTGGGAAGGGACGGGAGTGTGTCCTGGCCCAGACAGTGGGGAGGGTTTGATCTGCTGAGCAGGATTTTGGGAACGCAGAGCCCAGTTTGATGGTTGTTTTGCTTTTATTGTTATTTTGAACTGTGCAGTGATGTGGAGGAGATGGGGCTGGAGGAATTAAAAGAAAAAGAAAGTAGAAAATTGAAGACAAAATAGGGAAACAGGGAAGAAATGAAGAGGTAATTAGTTAATAGAATTATTTAATATCCACTGCAGGACTGAGGTTGATACACGGCCTGGCTGCTCCGATCCTCACTGCTGCATCACCCACAGCCTCACTGCGTATCAGACCCAAGCACCAACCCTGTTGAAACACAGGACTGCAGGAAACCACAGTGGCATCTTCACTAATACACAGAATTCCCTCATTCCTCTCTAGTGGTGAGTGCCTTGGTTTGGGGCGTGTGGGGCAGGAGCAGATTTAATGCCAGGAGTTGCCATTTTCTCCTCACCTTTTCCGCCTCATTTTGGGCAGCAACAAACTACCAAAGCTCTGTCCTTCTGGCATGCCTTTCATCCGAGGATCTTGAACCACTTTGTGTGTGTTAAATCTCAGAGCTGTGTGAGGTGCCGCGGGGAGGAGGTAAACCTCATCCAAACACATCAGAGCTGGAGCCCAGGGACATCCCCAGGGTTGTTTGGGAGATGCAGGATCCAGGGTCCCAGCTCTGACCATGGCACTGGACATTTGGATGGAGAAAATGCAGGACTGAAGGAGGCCAGGCAAGGGATTTGGAGGATGAGGTGGGTGCGAAGGTGGTGGAGGTTTGTGCCCTCTGAATTTTGGTCGTCCTTCATTAGATATTAAGGGTTTACATTGCGTCAGAGTTGTTCCTCCGCAGTTGCCAAATCCTAGCTGAGGATCTGGCTTCTACATTTTCAGTGTGCTCCTTCCTTATAAATATTCCTTATATTTTTCCTGCCTTCATCTTCCAGTTTCGCAGAGAAATAGAGACCGGCACAAAAAAAGCCCTCGGATCACTAAGAATTCATGAGCATCTCAAATCGAGTTCCTCTGGTTTCCTGAAGAGCCAAGCGAACCTGTCAGAGCGTGACTCGTGCTCTTCCTTTTGCTGCTCTTTAAGATGCAGTGCTCAGCCCTAAACAGATGGGAACCTGTCAGCACAACGCGGGGATAATTACCCGTTTGAGCCATGGGGAGCTGCGTACCAGATAGGAAGTTACTGCAGCCAATACCACTCTGCTTGATGATCTTATCGGCTTTCTCCGGCTGAGCATATTCGTAGGCCCTATTATTCCTTTGAAGGAGCACCAAGAAAAACCTTTCTTTCCATAGGGATGCAAATTCTCCTCCAAGTTGCAGGGCAACCGCAGAAACCGAGGCTCCCATCCTGGCTGGGGAGGGAGAATACACTGGAAATAGCAAGAAAATGCAATAACGAGGGAGAGCATAAATGTTAAATAAATTAACCTGCTGGTTGCTTGAAGCATCTGTCTTATTTTTCACTGCTGCGTGTTGAGCAATCCCGTCTTCCCACTGCCAAAGCTCGTGGCACAGGTGGTTTTTTTGGAGGTTCACGTGCAAACTCATGCATCTCTGCTGCTGTCAGACACCTCCAGGCATCACTTTGCCAACAGCAGCTGTGTTATTCTGTGTTTATTCTGTGTTATTCTGAATTCTGTGTTTATTATGTATTTATTCTGCTTTATTCTGTATTTATTCTGTATTGTTCTGTATTTATTCTGTGTTAGTCTGAATTCTGTGTTTATTATGTATTTATTCTGCTTTATTCTGTATTTATTCTGTATTGTTCTGTATTTATTCTGTATTACTCTGTATTTATTCTGTATTAATTCTGTATTAATTCTGTAGGTCTGCAGTCTGGCAGAGTTAAGAATCCTTCTGCAGTGAAGAGATGTGGAAATAACCCTCAAGAGCAGGCACCAGGAAGGCACCAGGTACTTGCATGCAGCTTGTCACAGAGCACAAAACCCCCTATTATTCTTAAAAGAATAGCAAACACGCTCTTTTTAGTACTTTTAGACAACAAATACGAAAGGCTTTCTTTTTTCTTTATCACAGCAACCCTGAAATGTTATTAGTTTATGTATTTTGTGCGGAGGAAAAGGGCTTCACACGCATTCTGCCAGCACATGCTGAAGATTTTTGTCAGGTTTTAAAAAAAGCAACAAAGCCACCTGTCAATTTTTATCACTTGGGTTCAAATTGAGGAGGGCACAACAAAATTTAGCTCAGTTTTGCTGAGAAAAAGGAGTATTGCTGCCAGCTCTGCTCTACTTGCTAAACAACCGGGATTTGTTGTGTAAAAGGGAATAGAAAATACAAATAAACCCCAGCCTCTGGAGAATTTTCAATGTGAGAATTGGGCTCGCAGGTTCTTCCTCATCCTTTTGTATCGGGAAAATTGTGGCAGGAGATGAAGGTTATTGCGGAGATGCTCTGGTGGGAGCTGGATGGAGACGTGCAGGTGTTTTCTGCATCCTTACATCCAGGCTGTGAGCATTTTGGGGAATGATGCTGGCAATTATCACGCTGCAGGACGCCACCCTCTCATCTTCCCCTCTCTGAGCGCAGTGCAGAGTTAAAATAGCAATTTGGGGTGGCAGGAACATTGCTCAAGCCCTCTGAAACCGTGCTGGGTCGGTGGCACCGACGCTGTGATTTTAGCATAGCCTTTGCCTCAGGAATTTTATCATCACTTGTCACATCCATGGGCCAGAAATGTGTTTTATGCAAACAAATAAAATTGTCTTGCAAAGATAATTTTAAAAAATGGTGATAACCAGCTCCATGGCTTCCCCCAGACCTGTCCAAGGGTTGCGTGAGCCCCACTTTGTGTGGATGCAGGTGGAAAAAACAGCTTCTGCGCTGGACATGTGTACAATGCTCGCAGTCAGCCATTAATTCTCCACCTTGAAAACACCTTTCCCCCGAGCATCTGTGAGTATCTAACAAATAACAGCGAATTTACAGCTTGTTTGTTTATTCCTGCGTTTCCTTTCTAGGTGAGACAGCCCAAGGCACAAAGACATTTAATACACAACCAGGGAGCCCCAATTCCCTGCTCCCAGTCCTACCCAAAGCTTAATTCCACCGCGCTTGTGAAAACGCAGCTTCAGAGCTGTGCATCTACTTGAGATTTTATTCCACCACCCACAGGCCCTTTTGTAGCAATCTGCTCCCTGCTTGCTTTCAGTGCTATTAATTATGGTTCAGCATGCTGTTGTACCTGCAGTTACATTTCCAGGGTAAAAAAAACCCCTCCTTGTTTATTTGTATAATAGCTAGGTATTTCCACCCCCTGTTTCTGGGGCGTTATTTAGTATGAAAGGTATTGGTTCAGGAGAGCTGTCTGTTTGCCTTTTTGCTTATTTGTGTATTATCAAGTATTTGCTTAGAGTTATCTATATAGACAGATATGTACATGGGCTATTTATATATATTCTAATTATATATCTGCTCCTTCTCCACTCAGAAAAATATAGAATAAGGCACTGGGAGAGCAGAATGCTTTTATCATGTTTAAATTAATTTATAGCTGCTTTTATTGGGTTAGCGCAGTTTCTCTCAACCTGGAAAAGACCCCTGGGGAGGAGAGGATGAACAGCGTGCGAGGTGAAAATGAGAAGCAGCTGATAGATTACTTTTTTCCCCCAATTACTTCTTTTTTTTCAATACTGCACCATGGTCATAGCCATTGAAAGGAGGTGCAATCTATTGGTATCCGTCGTTATCTGCAATTTCCTTTCAGTTACTGCATCGTGCCAGCGTGTTCATACTTTTAATGTACAACAGCAAAGGAAGCCTAAACCTGGAGGTGCTACCCAGAGGTCTCAGATAACGACCCTGAAAGCAATCTACATTTTCAAAATAATTTAGTGGTAGTGCAGAGATCAAAACCCTAAACCTGACTACGGTCAACAAAAGTCAAATGGGCCGAGCAACCTTCATTGTTCAAGCTGAGAAGCCTGAAATCAAATAAATCTAAATAATCTGAGCGGAATAAAATGAGAATAAAATTATAGCCTTGATTCAAGCCTCAATTACATTCATTTTTATAGTAGATGTGCCCTGGGAACACCCCCTGATAATGATGTGTTATTATTTAAGACATCCTTTTCCATCTTATAAGAAGAAAAATCCTTGTATTCTTACAGCGTCAACTAAAAGAATACAAGATGAGAATAATTCCCCTCCTGCTTAGAAGCTCACATAGCACAACCAAGAATCCTTTGCATGTTTTATTTTGAAAACAAAGCAGTCCAAAAGGAAGATTTTGTTTTTAATATTAAGACTGTATTCCATGCAGATAATCCATAGTAAATACATTGCAGTAAAAGACAGTTAAAGTGCCTTTAGTCCCTTGAAATAGTCCAACTGTGCTGTAAATTCAAGTATGTGGAAAGTAGGCCTGTAGTTGTTACGAGAATATTTTTTGATCAGGGCCCTGCTCCCATCGATCCAAAAATGGGGGTGGTGAGCCCCCACCTTTCCCAGGAGCAGAACCCCCTCTCCTGGGTCCCTGATAAACCCCGTGCTGGGCTTTCCCAGCTCCTCAACGCAGCTGAGGAGCAGATTTCTTGTTTTGGGGTTTGCATCCTCTTTTAAACCAGCGGAGCCATGGACTGAGCACAGGTACAGCCCCTGCCCGCATTACAGCCATAAAATATACAGGGCACTACACACGTACGGTGTGCGGTCTGCTTTGAAGCGAGCCCAAACGCTGGGGTCACCAGAACCCAGAGGAAAACCCCAGGATGCGGCTAGAATTCAAAGCAAAATATCCAACTCTTTTTCTGGCATTGTCGCCATCATCCCATTCTCACTTTGGCACTTGAGACTTAGCAAGATTAACTGGCATCTTGAATTGGAGTCAGACAGGAAAGGAGCATCGATCCTGATGCGTTTGATCCATTAAGCCCAGACTCTCCTCTTCAGCACTACAGTGGTACTCGGTGATGGTAAAGACATTTTTCTCTTTCTTCTAGACGCTGTCAGCATAGAAAAATCTCTCCCACTACAAAGCCACGTGCAAAGAATATTCAGAAAAGATCGCTCCCTGCTGACTTGGAGCTTCCCCGATGTCAACTTCAATTACCCAGAGCTAAACCTCAGGTTCAAAGGTAGGACTGAATATTTGGTTTTCTCCTGCTTGACACACAGCATCCCAACGCCTTTTCCAGGCAGTGGGATCCAAACCTCAGAGCACACCCATGACTATGAGCACTCTCCATTTCCCTCTACCACAAGGTCTTAAAGATGATGAATTGGAGCCGTTAACGCTCTACCTGACATCGCCCCAAACCCCATTTCTCAGCAGAAGGTAGACCAGACAGCTGGTGCACTGCTATGGAATACAGAACAGCCTGGTTTGGTTTGTTTCTTTCCTTAAAGGCAAGAAAAAGTGCCTTTTTTACTCCAGGCACTCAGAACTTGGCATCTGCCCTGCAGTAGAGGTGGTTTACATATCTAAACCATTTCTGTGCTGTGGCACTCAGATGTTATTCTGCACCTGAGTATCTGAGCCTCTTCTGAATCCTCCTAAGATCCTGGCTGTGATTTCTACAGCTCAATTGCACACTATTTTAAGTCTGTTTTCTTTTAAATTCGCAGCGTTGGATGTTACCTAGCATTTCCAGAGGTTGTAGGGGAAAAAAGAGTACCCAAAATCTTGCTGTTGTTGTATATACACGTTCAGTAAAACAGTAAAAAGAAGGCCATTCTTTGAAAGGAGTTAAATCCAGAGAAAATTCTTTACCAGCTCATAACCATTTCAAAGGAGATCAGATCCTGGGCAAAAACCAGCTGACAGCATCCCTTTGAGTTCTTTCGACTTGAGGGAAACGGGGGGAAAAAAACAACCTTCCAGTTAAAAGCTTTATTTGGAATAAAGTATCTCTTCAAAATATGTCTGAAGAGAGGGTGTCTGGGCCAGAACAACTTGGCACAACTCAGCCCGAGTTACCCTTCTTGAGCGTTTTGGTGGCTTTCTGCCATAATAAGATGCAGCAGAAGTCTCCCTAGTGGCTATGCATGAGAAAGAATAATCTGGGGTCTAAATGCCACAAAGCATCCATATTTATCTCTAATGGCTATATAAATTCAGCAGATGAGAAGGAAAACATTAATTAGACAGACCCTGCCTTTGGCAGTAATCACCACCAGTGACAGCTGAACCAGCCAGTGGATAAAATATGCACCAAACATGATTATCAGAATAAATAACTGAGGATCAGCAGAAAAATAAAGAGAAAAAAAAGGAAGTCCCATACAGCCAACACCTTTTTTAGGTGGAGGAAGGCAAACTTTACCTCACACAGGACTTTGGACTCTCTTTTTTTTATAGAAATTTTCCTCGGTTTAGGCTGGTGTCTGTGGAATTAGGGTAATTTCTGCAGATTAGTGCTGGGTTCCGATTGCACAGGAGTAGAAAACCCTGAGAGGTCGAGTCAAAGCCGTAGGTAGGGTCAGATGCGGGAATCATGCTACACATACAGATACAGGGGGCCTATCACAGACTTGATAAAATAAAAAAGTCGATAAAATTCCACTGACTTGTGCAGGCTCTAAAAGCTACGCTGTTAACAAGGTGATTTTCAGCTTTTTCCATGGCACACGTGTGCCTTCACTTCTCATTTATGTGAAGTGCCCGTGATGAACTTGGATTTATATCAGGATTTAGCCCCTGGGAGGACTCTGCTTTCGCTGGTGTCCTGTCCCCATCGTCCTCCATTAAAACCCACGTGGGTCCTGCTGGATTGGTGGCCACACCATGAGGTCATATTTTGAAGGAATTTAAGATTTTTTTATTTCCAGACTTTGTCCCCTTTAGGGGAAGGGGCATAATTAGCAATTTAGCAAACTAATTAGATGCCCAAAAAGTGCATCAGAGCTCACAAACATCCTGAAGGTGAATCCTCCGCAGGGTTTTTGCCCTTAAAACAGATTGGGTTCCCCTTTCTCCAGAGCAGGGGGAGGCTGTGGCTTCGAAAGGAGGTGAAGCCATGGAAAACCAATTGCAGGATGAAAAGAGAAGGGCACAAGGCTTCAGAATTAAATGTTGCTCATCCCAAAAGAAGGAGAAAGGGACAGAGCTGAGGAGAGGGGATGGAGAGAGGAGGGGAGCCCTGGAGAGCCAACCTGGGCCACCAGCAGCACCTACCCCCAGTCACTATGCCTTGCTATGGAGGGGGGCAGGGGACACCAGCCCTGAGCGCAGGCAGAGCTGGAGTGTGCAGTGAGAAACATCTGTTTTGCTGTCCCCAAGAGCTGGCAACTGCATATTTTGCCCATACTGAGATTTGTCCCCACCTTTGTTGCCCTGTTAATGCTCTCAGTGGAGGAGGGAAGAGATCAGCCCCACACTGAGGGGGGAAACTCAACCACAAAACCAAAAAACCCCACACTGAGCTACAAAAACTGACTGTGCCTTTTCTCTACCACCACATCCAGGGCTTCGATGCTGGGCTGCAGAGTCCAATGTCACACCTGGCTGCCACCAACACGGTCTGCGCTGTCTCTGGAGGAGTCCAGCCAAGCCCAGCCCCACATCACCCCAACTCCCTCCTTCCAGATGCTCCACTGGGTCTTTTTTTTTCCTCCGCTTGCTGCTTCTTCTCCAAGAGGTGAAAGACTTTGCAATAGAAAAACAGAAGACTCCAACACTCGAGACAGGGGAGGTTTGCGGCACAGGGGGGGAAGCGCTCAGCACTGCTCTGCTTCGACAAAGCCCTCCTTCTCCTGGCTGGCCGCCTCCACCTCCGCGTACGTGGCGTGGTTGGTGTGATTTCGGAACTTCATGGTGGGCCAGTGGTGCGGCCTTCGCTGGGGACAGAAATAGGGAAGATACGACAGCGCCTTTCACCCCAAACCTGCAGGGGAACGGGAAACTCGGTCCCGAAACACAAGCAATGTTGTCTTTGTGAAAGTTTGACTTCAGCCCCTTCTGCCTCGGGGTTCGGCACCGAGCGGTCTCCTGGCTTTTAACAGCAGATGGAGATCGTCAGACCCCCCATCTTCCCGAGAATTAAAATCTTCCATTCGCACCACCAGTAGCTGATGGCGTGACATCTATCAGTAAAGCCTGACAGTTGTAGTCAACAAAAATCCAGCTGGGCAATTCAAAAGGCAGCGATTTCCATCGTGTCACAGGCTCGTGCAAGCAGGTGGAAGGGTCTAACGTTGTGTCAGGGGAAAAAAAAAAGAAAAGAAAAGGCAATGTGCGAAATTGGAGCAAAATGTGTGAAAGGGAGCAAAATAAAATGGTGTGGGAGGAGAAGAGCCTAAGTTTAAAACATCAACACCAGGAGGGTGGGAGATGGGCTGTGACTGTAGAACCGTGGAAAGAAACTCAGATATGAGCTCGAGCGAGGTTCCTGATAGCAAAGACAGACAAAACCCATCCAGGGACAGGGTTCCCCACTCACCTCGATGAAGAAGAGCGCGGCGGTGGAGGTGGGGTGGCTGTTGATGTAGATCCCAGCAAGGATCACAGCTGCGACCACCACCACGGCCAGCACGATGCCCACGATGGCTCCGGTGTGGATGGGGGCCCCGGCTTGTGTGGAGGGAAGGCTGCTTCCCGCGCCTGCAAAAACGACCTGGTTGAGTCTCAAATGTGCTGAGACCTCGGTAAAAGGACCGAAAAACAAGGCAGGACCTTTCAGAGCTCTGCACGTACGACCCAGGCTGGGCTAAAAGAGATTGAACCACCCCCATGCAGTAACCCCCCTCCAATCCATGTTCTTTATATACAGGGAAAGCCTTCAGCCAAATGCTGGGGGGTCCTGGGTGTCCTACCCACCCCTCGCTCCTCAGCTGTGAATATGCAATGGCCCAGCACTCCTGGGGGTTCATGGCATACATCAACAGTGACAGCACCAGTCATTTAGGGAGAAATTTGGCTTAAACTGGGAAAATCACGCATTTCAAAGGCCCCAAGCCTGCGCAGGAGCTGGTCCTGCACCCAGTTCAGCCAGTTTGACTTCCCCGAGCGGCTTTTGGGTAAGAGGGATGGGCTCATGGTTTGCTTGCAAACCTGACATCGGGTGAGGAGGGCTGGGATCCTTCCCATAGTTGGGAATTAGTAAGAGCATTACAGGAAAGTTCGGTTCCCTGCCCTCAGGGCTGCCGAACAAACTCAAACTGAGAGGATTCACAGAACAGAGATGGAAAGGGCACAGCTGGGCTAAGGACACTTTAAATTTGGGTTTTACACTGAGCTTTGGCACAGCTGGGAGAATTAAAATGAAAAAAAACTAAATAAAAATTGTTAAAAAGGACTTTGTGCCTATGCAAAAGCTCCAAAGAAAGGGAATTAAACGGAAAGAGGAAACTCATCATCCCCATTTGCACAGCAGGGCTGAGCGTGAAAAGCAGACAAACAGCAGCGGGGTAAAACAGATCGGCCCGGACTCTCACTTTTCACTCCCGGAAATGGTATTAATTGGGGGTAACGACAACAGGAGCCTTATCTTGATTGCATCCCCTGGTCCTGGGTGCACCTGCCTGACTCCCCAGTGCATTTGATTTCAGCGCGGTGTGAAAAACTTGTAAGGACTGCGAGCAGGCAAAGAGCAGCTGATGGGCTTACCTTCGCTCCCTGCGTACTGATTGAGCTTGGTGTCGTCTAAAAGAGGAAAACAGGCAAAAGAAGTAAAATTAGGAGCCTTCTGTGCTATTCTACATGTGTCCCACTTGTTTTTATCCCTCTGTAAAGGGGCCACTGGCAGACACGCATCCTGCACAGCATTTCTGTGGCCAGGGCCAGGGCCCTCTGAATTTGGTGGAAGAACGTGGCACCCATTAAATAATAGTGAAAGGTTATGGCTTCCTTCACAAAAGTGGCAGCTGGAGCACAAATATCTGAGGAACCCGGTCATTAAATGTCAAAGCAAAGCAATGAGTGACTGAAGCGTTCAGACTCCAGCATTTGCAGCAACACGCTGCCGATACATCCCGAATAAACCGCTGGGATGCTGCGTTGTAGAGGTCACCCGTGGCGACCCAAAAATCCCAATCCGTTCCTCATCTCACTCTGGAAGAAGCAGGAGCTGTTGCACAAGGCTTCGTGTCTGGACAGGCTCCACATCAGCACAGCCCCAAATTCCTGGCTGGGCCGCTGGCCGGCTGCGGGGCTGAGCCCGCTCCAGCGCCTGGGCCACGGCCACAAACACCTCCC
>NW_010160547.1:6171-8272 GCF_000695765.1 Mesitornis unicolor | reverse complement strand
GGGGTGCATGAGGCGGCTCTGCTGCTTCGCTTCTTCCTTCACCGTGCAGATCAAGTTCGCTGCCTGATGCAGCTGCACTGTTTGTCTCCGTCCAGGATTACAAATGAACTCCGTGCTCGGCTGTGGCACTGAAACCTCTTGTGCCTTTTTTCCAAGAATCGGCGATGAGTTGGAAAATCATCTCAGTGGTGGGGTTACCCCCTCCTCCCCGCCTTTAATTGCTCCTTTCAAAGGCAGCTCCGTCAGCCAGGCGCTCCCTTCCTCCCCCCGGCTCCTTCCCGGGGCTGAAGGACAATTAGTAATGTTCCTTTCTATTTATTCTAATTAGCAGTTTGCGTTAGGGACTATTAAGCAGCCAAATTGAAGCAATACCTGCCGCTAGGATCGGCGGAGCCAGCTCCCGTTAATGGGATTATCGGGCTTTAGAGGATCGGGGTCCCGAGGGAAACCCGGTCCTCTCCTGTGCTGGAGCGGACACCGACGCCGTTCCCGAGCTGTTATTGTCACCGTCAGCAGCGAGGAGCAAGGGCTTTAAAAGCACTGACCCCTCTATATGGAGTATTAACCTCTGGTACCGTGCTGGGGAGTCTGGCCCCAGGGGACGAGGTGCTGCTGGACCGTCACAAATCAAAAAAAAAGTGAGAAAGTAAAAATGAACAAAAAAAAGTCAAAAAAAGGCCAAAAAAGGGCAAAAAATAAGGAAAAAAGAAAATAAAAAGAGGAAGAAAAAAGAAAATAAAGATAGAAAAAAGAAAAGAAAAAGAGGAGAAAGAGGAGAAAGAGGAGAAAGAGGAGAAAGAGGAGAAAGAGGAGAAAGAGGAGAAAGAGGAGAAAGAGGAAGGAGAAAGAGGAGAAAGAGGAGAAAGAGGAGAAAGGGAAGAGGAGAAAGAGGAGAAAGGAGAAAGAGGAGAAAGAGGAGAAAGAGGAGAAAGAGGAGAAAGAGGAGCAAGAGGAGAACGAGGAAAGAGGTTTTTAGGAGAAAGAGGAGAAAGAGGAAAGAGGAGAAAGAGGAGAAAGAGGAAAGAGGAACGAGGAAACAGGAACGAGAGAAAAGAGGAAAGAGGAACAAGAGAAAAGAGGAAAAGAAAACACAAAAGGCAAAAAAATTGCAAAAAATGGCGCAAAAAATGGCAAAAATTGAAAATCATTTTAAAAATTTAAAAAATTTAAAAAAAAAAGAAAATAAAAAAAAATTTTAAAAAGGGGCTACAACACAGTGTAAACCCCTTCCCACCAGGGGGTTTTGTCTCTCCCCTCTCCACATCATTCCCAGTCTCCCCTCTTGGGCTGCTCCTTCTCCTTTCCACTGCCCCATTCCCACCCCTGCCCCGTCCTCACGCCGGCTCCGTTATCATGGTTATTTGGGTACGGATGGGCCTCAGGAGTGAAAGGCCCCTCCAGGGATAGACCTCGAGGCTGGGGTGTCCCTGCACGCCCCCCCAGCCCTACCCTCTGTGGTGCCGCTGCCGATGAAGAGTGCGGACGTGGGGGAGGTGACGTCCCCGTCTGGCGGCGAGGAGGAGGTTTCGGGGGGAGCCGAATAGCGGCCGCCTTCTGCCAAATCCTCGCAGGTCTTCTCATCCGCCTGGAAAGGAAACGGGGGGGTAAGGACTGCACTTCCCAGGGCATGGAAATGATAGGAAAAATATGGGGGGGGTGACCTGGAGGTTGGGGAAGAGGACGAAAAGTTTGGGAACCACCAAGTAGGACCAACGGCAACGATGTGGTGAGGTCCATTGGCCTTGCACCATTGGATGACCTTAAATAGGTCCTGTGAGCTCCTTTTCCCTCACTCAGCCTTCGTGGTTAACAGGGAACAAAGCTGAGTTTTCACTGAGAAAACACAAAGATGAGAGGAGGGGAAAAAAAAACAAGACCAAAAATAAAAAGATTACAAAAAAAAAAAAACCAACCCCAAAGCAGAACCAGATGTTTTGTTAGAGCTGATCTTTCCGAGACAAAGAAACTGGTTCATCCAATGTGGAGATAATTGTGCTAACAAGGACAAGGAAAAAAAAAAACAACCAAACGTATCACAAGGGCTAATTTCTTCATGCTCGAGAGTGAGTAAGAGTCATGCGTCAGGAGGCGGAGAAAAAAA
>NW_010160547.1:1988-6140 GCF_000695765.1 Mesitornis unicolor | reverse complement strand
TAGGGAAACTGCACCGTTTGGTGACTTAGGGAGGTCTCTGAGCATCCAGCGCAGAAACACAGCAAAGGCAGGGAAAGCTGGGGCAGATGGGCCGTGTTTTAACTACCCCAACACAGTCATCCCCTGTCGGCTGGATTGGTGGTCCCCCTGCAAAGGGAAGGGGTATCTAAAGGGATCATTCAGTCTGGGCCAGAAAGAGTGAATTTTCTGGGCTGGGATGTGGCCGTTGTTTTGTTCAGCATCGGCCCCAGCAGAGGAAGGGAAGCGGTGGCTCTGTCTCACCTGCCCGCAGCCGTAGGACAGCCACTCCTCGCGGTAGCGGTCAAAGCCGCTGGAGCATCTGCGGAGAAAAGCGAGATCAACCCTGGATACAGCGAAAATAACCCCTGTCTGCCCCCTCCGCATGGGCAGCGTTGACAACGGCCTCGAAGCTGCCCAAAATGCTGCCCCGATACCCGGACCAACAAATATCCAAGGGCTGGTAAGGTCATATCCAAGCGGTCTCCAAAGATGTGGGGTTTCCAGTACAGCTGTGCTGGAAGGACCCAAATGTTCCTCTTCACAGAGCAGGAAAAGGGTCAGCACCGCTTCTCCAAGGAAACGGAGAGGCAGAGAAATGGGAAAAATATATGGCCTGAGTTGGAATTTCCACTGCCTGGACTCTGCGCCAGGACAAGGCCGTGATCTCCGTGAAGGGTTTGGTTTTGTTTGTTTTTTTTCCAGCAACATCTGCACAGGAAAAACACATTAAACAAATTATAAACAGCATCAGGAAAACACCGGCTAAATCTCTGCAGAAACAGAGGGATGAAGCAGCACGCGCTGACCTTTGGGAGGCCTCTGGGGGCTGCCAAAATGTGAATCAGGTGTTCAGCCCATGCAAGCACTGATTTACCCAATGACCGACCAGTAAAAGAGGAGAAAACCACAGAAAACTTCACGTCCTGCTGAGTCACTGGGATCTTTGCTCAAAGCACTGTTCCTGTAATGATTATGGGCTTAGAAAAAGCAAAAAAATACCAATTCTGCTGTCCAGAAGAGAGCTGAGAGGGGTTAAATCCCTGAGTTGGGTATAAATCACTGACTCGGGGTATAAATTCAAACCCTGGGAGCCATTCCCTTGGGACAGGTCACGTTGGCTCTGCAGACCCAGCCTGGTGGGGAGCCAGTGGGACAGTGGTGGATTTTTGGGAGATGAGGCTCACAAGCCCCACGAATCTGGAGCAAGCAGGATGACGAAGTCCTCAAACCCTGGGGTTTCAGCCCAAACGAGACCCAGAGTAAGAGACTGCATCCCAGGCAGTGAATCCATGCGGACTTTGCTGAGGCTTGGGATCTTTCCCCAAAGTTGCAAAGGGTGCAAGTCCTAAGCAGTGACGGTGCCCTGCGAGCAAGGCAGAGCTGGGCACTTCCCAACCCATCCCCGTGCCATGCATGAGGACGGATCTGTGTTATTGGGTCCCCTCCCCTGCCGCTAGCTCCAAATAAATACTGCAGTAAAACCTCATTAAAGCCTGTACGGCGCTGCTGGAGCTGAAGGGGAGCACGGAGCAGGGCTGCTCCATGGCTGGGGCTGCACCGTCCCCCCCAGATCCTCCATGTACCCCCCAAAAAAGCAGCAAGTGCCCCCCACCATCATTCTGACAAAGAGGGGCTGTTCCCGATGAGAACCCCAGCCTTGAGTGTGTCTCAGCCTCCCTGCCCCACACTTCTGTCTGAAATCATGGCTTAAGTTTAAATGTCCCCCGTTTTAAGTTTAAGCTCAGTGACAAAAATGTGAGTCTTGCTTCTGGTCTCAACTTGTTCCAGCTGCAGCAAAACATCTGGACCGAGAAGCCCGATTTTGGGAAACATCTCCTTCCCATGGTTTTGAACCAGAGATCAGTCACCTCTTAACCATGGCTGGGAGAGTAGAAGAGCGGCACCCAAACTAAACCAAAAAAACAACAAAAACCCAACCAGAATAAGGAAAATAATAATAAAAAATAAAATAAAAATACATTAAAAAGCAGTAAAACTGCTGCAGGCGTCAGACCTGGCGCTGCCCGCGCTCTCCCAGCTATAGCAACATTAGGAAGGGAACTGGGCGGTTGCGGACCCGTCTCGGTTACCTCTGCAGGACGTGGCACCAGCTGCAGTTGAAGGTCAGCTCCGAGCCCACGCAGGTTTCGCAGCTCTGGTGCTGCAGACACGCTGTGAATGAGAGGAGGGATGTACCAGTGACACGCCAGCACCCGCAGGGACACGGGGGAGCGCGCCAAAACCTCTGGTGGCATCCACAGCACCAAGAGACGCGTCCATGGCCCAGCACGGACCTGCAGGAGCAGGCAACGGGAGCTGGGACTCCCCCTCCACTGTCTTTCCATTTTATCAGCTGGGAATTAAAGCCCATCTGAGACCTGTGCCATTTCTCCTCGTACCAGGGTGTTTCTCAGAGGGATGGCAGTGATAAAACAGTTTAACCCCCAGTGCTATGCCTGTACTAAGTATTTCTGCAAGGATATCTCCTCAATGGGGAGGACAAGCCGCTTGTAAAGTACCATCACTCACTCATCACCCTGGCTAGAAATGATGGCCAAGGGCTTGTCCGCAAAAGCAAAGCCAAGGAAAGCAGCAGGAAAATTAACAAAGCCCCTGGGGAGTCATTGATGGCTGCAATGACAGAGCCCAGAGGTGTGAAATGCTGTGGGATGACGGCAGAACCTCAGAGATTCATGTCCTGCATGGGGATCTGAAAGGCAGCAGCATCCCCATCCCCATCTCCATCCCTATCCCCATCTCCATCCCCATCCCCATCTCCATCCCCATCCCCATCTCCATCCCCATCCCCGTCCATATCCCCATCCCTGTCCATATCCCCATCCCCATCCATATCTCCATCCATATCCCCATCCCTGTCCATATCTCCATTCAAATCCCCATCTCCGTCTATATCCCCATCCCCGTCCATATCCCCATTCCCATCCCCATCGCCATCCCCATCCTCCTGGGACACCTGGACCCCCCCATCCTGACCCAGACACTTCCTGGTCTTCCTCTCCTGCCCCTCGCACTTGAACCCAGCACCGCTGCCCCCAGACCCGTGCTTTTCTGGTGTCCCATCCCCTTCGCTCTCCCATCTGGAGCCTTTCCCAAGGATCTCTGCAGAAGAGGTAGGGGCTACCCCAGCCCTTCTGATCTAAAGCTAAAAGTTAACCCCCCCAGCAGAAAAAGCAGATCCTGGCTCTCTCTAACTCTGTGACTCCTCTGAAGAGGCTGCTCGGGAAAAACAAATACCAATCTTGAGGAGAAAAAACAGCATTATTGCAGAACACTTATTTATGATCTGCTTTGCAGTAACCCTGCCTGCTGTTAAAATTGTCATAAAATACCCCGGGGAGACCGTTTAAATGCATAACCTTGGTATCTGCACGACAGATTTACCCTCCGCTCGGTATTTACGGGCTGCGTGACGGCTCTCCCTTGTGCGCACGTGTCCTTGGAACGCTAAAAACGCGTCTATTTAACAAGATCCCCGAGAAATCTCACCCGAGTGTGGAGGTGTAGAAAATGCCTCAGAGACAGACCTGAAGTGAACCAGGGTCCAGCAAAATCAGCTGCAGCTTACGGAGCATATAGACATTTGGGACCGGCAGATGAGCAGGACAACACGTTCCCCACTCCTACCCTAACCTTCAAGCCTTGTTTCTTCATATATTGATATGATACATATGATACATATGATATATATGATATGTCAAGTAATAGATAATATAAATTATTTACTATATTAATATAACATTTACATAATATTCTATATTAATATATTAAATTATGGTGGTGATGATGATGATGATGATGATGATGATGTTGCAACTGCAACCTTCAGTCTACAGGTTCCAGACCCCAAGAGCTGAAACAAACCCACTCTGCCAAGCTCCATCTCCTCAGCTCTGCAGCTCAGCAATCTCTTTATAACGATGCCCATCTCTGCCCTTTTCTTTGCGTTAAAATCCTTTGCGTTCACAAACTTAAGAGGAAATCCCTGTCTCTTAAATAACATCATCTTTGCGATAAAAGGGAATTATAACGTTAGCTCAGCGCACACCTGCGCGGGTATCGGGCATTGCACACCCTAAATAATAAACCATTGTCCTTTGTGACGGACTGGCT
>NW_010160547.1:608-1968 GCF_000695765.1 Mesitornis unicolor | reverse complement strand
TTTGTAGTGCAGTTAAATAAAGCCCAGACTGCTCAGTATCAAGAAATGGTTAATTCCCGGCCGCGAAACCACGCCATCCCCCCGACTTACTGGGCAGGGGGGTGAACTCCACGGCCGACATGCTGGTGATCTTGCTGGTGTCCAGCTCCACGCGGTGGTACTCGTAGATGGTCCGGCGGCGGGACTCTGCGACACGGAGCCCGGGCTGTAAAATGGGGGCAAACCCGACCACCGCAGGGCTGCACCCCACACTGGGGATGAGGCTGCCCCCCAGCCCAGGTTTTGGGGTGCGGGGACTGCTGGAGGAGCCCTGTAGGAGGTGCTGGGGGGTGGCAGGGCATGGATCACCTCTTCCCTGCCCTGTGAGACGTTTGGGACTCTCTGTCCCCCTATCCACCACCATGGACTTCCTAGATGGACGCTCCCTCCTCTTCTACCCTTCAAGCCTTATTTCTTCAACCCTTTAGGTTTTTTTGGGCACAGTTCTTGTGTTTCTTCTCCCCCTGCTTTCCCTCACATCCCTGGGGTGGGCAGGGGGTGCAAGCAGGGGGTGTGGGCAGCCCATGGGGATGTGGGGCAGCAGTTGGGATGGGGAGGGAGGGCACCATCCAGCCCAACTGAGGTTTTTCACAAAAACTCTTGTAAATGGGCAATAAATGAGGGCCAGATGACAGCGCCATAAATAACGAGGAAAAGCAACCGTGCCGGGAGCAGCACGGGGAGGCAGAAACGAGGTTGGGCTCCCCATGACAGGAGGGGATGGGAGAGGCTTTTTGGGGAGCTCACGGCACACATGTAATAAGCACGTGGACATGTATGTAACCATCCCTGTCCTGCCAACACAGGCAGGTCCCGCACCATGCAAGGACCATCCTGAGCAGCAGTGCTGTGGTTTGTAGGCTCCCAAAGCTGAGGATGCCCCATCCCCTTCATCCACCCTCCATCCCTGCTGCGATGCCGGGGTGGCCATGGCACCCCTGAGGGACGGAGCATCCCCGCCAGCCCCGCGGGTGCAGGGACTCACCAGGCACATCGGGAGCGGGGTTGAGGACGGTGAAGGCGTCGGAGAGGCCAGCTTTGACGGGGTGCTGCGAGGCGCTGATCTGCAGGACCGGGACGGGGATCTGCAGGGGGAGAGGGCTCGATGGACCCAGCCCCGGGGCTGCTGCAGGACCCCAGTGCTTCGGTGGCACAGGGAACACAGGTCCCTGGTGCTCTGGTGGCACTGGGAGCACAGGGCCCAGTGTTCTGGTGGCACTGGGAGCACAGGGCCTTGGTGCTCTGGTGGCACTGGGAGCACAGGCCCCAGTGCTGTTATGGCACTGGGAGCCCAGGGCGCAGTGTTCCGGGGGCATTGGGA
>NW_010160547.1:0-482 GCF_000695765.1 Mesitornis unicolor | reverse complement strand
ACAGGGCCTCAGTGCTGTTATGGCACTGGGAGCACAGGGCCTTGGTGCTCTGGTGGCACTGGGAGCACCCAGACTCAGCATGTGAACTGTTGTATTATCAAATCTGCCCCCAGACCCACAGGGACCCCCGCAGGGACCCTTCCCCACCAAGCAGGAGCATCTCCCACCTCCTTGTACCCGAAGACGATCCTCCCGGAGCTGTGCAGGGCCGCCTGGAAGGTGAAGCTGCCCATGTCCTCCTTCCCCTGGAGATAGACCTTGTCCCACTGCACCACAAAAACCGTCCCTGGGGGGGAGCCCAGAGCAGATCAGTCCCCTTGCCTCCCCTCGCCCCACATCCCAACAGTTTGTGGCCCCAAATCCTCTCATCCCCAACTCCAGCGCTTTGATCAGACCCACAGACGAACCCCTGTTGACCACCCCATCCCTCCCCAAATCCCCCCCCAGAGCAGGGCTCACCGTTGTCCAGGTACTGGATGGTG
>NW_010160546.1:0-4382 GCF_000695765.1 Mesitornis unicolor | reverse complement strand
GCTGCTCTCCAACAGGTCATGATGATGGTTCTTCCATAACGAGCAACACCAACTGCCCATTTCCATCCTTGCAAGCAGCGAAAATGAGGAATTTGTCTTCAACCAACACCTCCCCCCTCAAAAAAAGGGGCAGCCCTGTATATCTAACACGGTCATCTGTGCTGCATGGCTTGTTTCAGAGGAGCGGCATGCCCCGCAGCATGACATCCAGCTCTCGTTGTTTCTCCTGCCAGTGCAAACCCCTTTTACCCTCCAGCACGAGTTGCTCCTGCATTCGCTCGGCTCACAAGTACCCACGCGAAAGGCTACTTGTGAACTTTAAAAGCAAAACATTTGAAACCTCTTGCCTCTGAGGAAGCAAAGGAACTCCCAGAGCGGTCCCCTGGCTAAGGCAGCAAAGGATGCTCCAGGGGCAGGTTTGAGATTTGGGTCTGGGCTCCCGTCCCTGTGCCTCACCGTCCTCTCAGGGGTGATTCTTCACAGATCTGATCAGGGTTTTCCTTGCTGCAGCAGCACAGATGCAGCCCATAACCCTGAGCTGCGACGAGAGCAGGAAACACGAGGTAAATATTCCTGCCCAGCATGGAGATGCTTAATTTTAAGCCATGCTCCACAAGTGACACATTACTCCTGACTCCCATGATCCTGCAAACTACACAGACAGATCTGCTGCTGGCTCACATCCGTAACAACGCATTCAGATGGTAAATTACGCGATGCACACAGGTGGACGCAGAGGAACACAATAATCCCTCTTCAGCTCAAGGAGCAATTCTGTGCCGAGTCTGAGCCTGCAAAACTCAGAGCTAATCTGTATTTTATTACCACCTACATTTATTGTGAGATACTTCAGGCTTTCTCCCAGCACACCTCAAATAAATTACACTTCCAGTCGTATTGATGGGTTATTCACGTTCTGACCCGGGAACACAACCATTACATATTAACTTTTGAAATAAAAATGACTTCATCTCGAAGCGTGTGGCTCCAGGAATAGCCAAGACAAGCTCGCCCACGCGGTGGTTTCGTGAGAGCGCAATCACTGCTGGCCGAGCGCAGTGACAGCCCCAAAGAATTTTATCTGGCGAGGCCGGCGTTTCACGCCCATGCACACTCACTGGGTTTGTTTGAGAATTACCTGCGGCTTCAGCGCAAACCTAAATTTAGACTCAGTATCTCTACACTGTGAGCTTTGTATGTATTGGATAGCAAATTATATTTGCTTTGTTTATCATTTAAACCGCCCCCATACACCCACTACATCAGAATCACAGAATCCCGGGGTGGATGGGTCCACAAGGATCCTCCAGTCCAACCTCCCAAGGTAAAAGTGTCGTTTAAATGAGATGGGTCAGCACCCTGCCAAGCTGACTCTTCAAACTGCCCAGTGTAGGGGAATCCACCACTTCCCCTGGAGATTGTTCCAGTGTCTCATTGATCTCATGGGAAACAAATTTCTCCTGGAGTTCAATCGAGATCTCTCCAGACACAACTTGTGTCCATGACCCCTCATCTTCTCCCCTTGTGAAAAGGGAGTCTCCATCCTCTTGGTGCCACCCTTTATGCACTGGTCCATGGTGATAAGGTCCCTCCTGAGCCTTCTCTTCCCAAGGCTGAACAGGCCCAGTTTCCTCAGCTCTTCCAGTCCTCTGAGCATCCTCATCTCCCCTCTCTGGACTCTTCCAACCTGTCCACATCTTTTTTGGATAGCAGGGACCAAAATTGGACACAGTGCTCAAGCTGTGTTCTGACCACTGCCATGTAAAGAGGGATGATGACTTCTTGATCTCTGCAGCCCAGCATCCTGTTGGTTTCTTTACACTGCAGCACTGTTCGCTCATGTTGAGCTCCTCATACCCCAGGACCCCCAGGTCCCTTTCCACAGGGCTGCTCTCTCTAATATTGAATGTGGCTCTCTGTATGGATCCCTATTGGATCAATGTTGCCAGCTGGACCCAGTCTCAGCTGCGTTCTTGGATGATGCATTCCCAGATGCAAGACCTTACATTTGTCCGTGTTGAACTTCATACAGATCCTGCTGGCCCACTGGTCCACACTGTCCAGGTGTTCCCGGACTCCCTTCTGGGGTGTCAACTGCCCCGCTCCTTTTGGTGTCATCAGCAAACTTCATCAGAGAGCTCCTGGCCCCAACATCCAGTTCATCCATCTGCACACACTGGGAACAGGCCAAGAGAAAAGGCCAGTTCCTGCTCAAGCTACTGGATTCACTGGACTTTAATATTAAATACCTGGATAGAGACAGAAAACAGCCCCCCTTGCCCCTTCTTTTAAATTTCTGCCCATTATGGGCCTTGCTGTCCCAGTCTTGCATGGTTCCTATGGCATTCACACTGGGAACAGGCGAGATAACGGGATCAACCCCACCTGCTCTGCTCACAAATCTGCAGCCATTTGATGTGTGTGGCTGCCCAGGAGGCAAAACCATGACAAACTGACAGAGCTCCAAGGTGCTGACAACAGCTCCCGTTCCCCTGCTTCCCCGGGACTGCAACGCTGGCATTGGCCATGGAGACACGGTCAGACACAAAGGTGCATTGCCACAGCATCAGAGTCACAGAAAGTGCTGGGTTGGAAGGGACCTTCACAGCTCCTCCAGTCCAACCCTGCAGGGAGCAGGGACATCTTGAACCACATCAGGTTGCTCACAGCCCCGGCAAGCCTGGCCTTGAACATCTCCAGGGATGGGGCCTGCACCACCTCTGGGCAACCTGTGCAGTGATCGACCACCTCATGGGGAAGAGCTTTTTCCTCACATCCAACCTAAATCTGCCCTTTTCCAGTTTAAAACCATATCCCTCGTCCTATTGCTCCATGCCCCAGTGAACAGCTCTTCCCCAGATTTCTTACAGGCACCTTTCAGGTCTTGGATTATTAATTATTAATTCCTTAATGTATTCCTTAATATCTAAGAAAAAGAACCCTCGCTCCACCCTTCTGCAGCTGCGCACCCTGAACAACGCTGCTCAGGTTTTGTGGTCAGGCAACGTGACACTGCTGGGCAAATATTTATTTTAGTATTAGTTGGTGACACACAGAAACAGCAATGAGCGCAGAGCCGAGTAACACGAACAGCTTCTAAATGACTTTAAACGACTTGACGTGAGCAGGTAACGACTTCGTGCCTGCTGCTCATACTGAAACACAGGAGCTTTCTGCATTGTTAGTGGTACAGATTGCTAATTATATTGGTATAATATGCTAATTATATTTTTATAATACTAATTATACTGCTCTAATATTAATTCTATTGGTATATTATAATACTAATGATATTGCTATATTATAATACTAATTAAACTGGCCAAGACTTTAAGAAGTGAGGTGGGGAAGGGGTTTCAGAAAATGGCATTTTCCAAATTGAGGTGGTGAATTATCCCTGCCCAGCCCATGACACATTGAACACACCTGGCAGTGACAATTATCAGGCCAACAACTGGGATGATGAATACAACTGGGAATTTCTGAGGGTCTTCCGAGCTTTAAGAGAGTTATGATGGGATCAGTGGCAGCTTTTAGAGGTTACAGTGTATTTCTGGGTATAAAGTATCAACTGATTAACACTTCTACATGGTCACAGAACTGACATTTATGGTATTAATATTTCACATATGACACTGTGTTTATGAAGCTCTCAACTAAAGAGCAGAAATTCTCACCGTACACAGGGCACGCACTCGCACACCTAAAATTTCGGAGGCCTCTGACTGCCGATGCCCCTCCAGAAAACCTCTGCTGTGAGTTTTAATGTGCATGGCTGCCAAAATGAACCACTGCAAAGGAAAATCTCACTCACTGAGATCCGGAGGGCTCGAGCTCATTTTTGGGTTACCTGAGGTTACTGGGGGAAGGAGAAGAGGACAAAGAGGAAGCAAAGGGGGTAGATGCGTCCTCCTTTAAGCACCATTAATCCTCCAACCTTAAATTTAGGCGAGTGGATAAGTGGAGTAACCCGAGAGGCTCCATCGCTATGCAGAGATCTCCTCTTTTATCCAAGGCAGCGTTCCTTGGGAGCATCGTAAGAACAACGGCACGGGGCAGCAACAGCACCAAGCAGACACCTGCCCCTCTGACCCCAAAGGGAGGAAGAGCAGGCAAAAAAAGCTGTGGAGAAGAAATACTGCCTTTTTGGTGGGCAGTTAAAGTCAGGAAACGCTCCCTCCTCTAAATCACCCTTGAAATTTGCTGTGTATAAAGAAAAATATATATACGAGAATAGGCTTAATCACCAGAGGGATGGGATGGCATCCAGACGGACCTGGGTGAACCTCATGAGGGTCAACGAGGCCAAGGGAAGGCTCCTGCAGCTGGGTTGGGACAATCCTCGTTACACATACAGGCTGGGAGATGCTGTGCTGGAAAGC
>NW_010160545.1:18018-27193 GCF_000695765.1 Mesitornis unicolor | reverse complement strand
CCCGCCCGGCACCCCCTTCCGCCACAGGTATCACTGAAGATGCCTCAGGTGTTAAAGGGGTGCTTGTATCCCGGACTCGGCCTCCCTGGCCCAGGGCTGGGCTTTCTTCTCTCGCAATTCAGATTATCTCGTTATAGTCGGTAGTGCCATCTAACACCGGTTGCGTTTAGGGCCCCTCGGGTGTGCTAGGGCAGTCTCCAGGGCGGAGGGGAGCTCCCAGCTAGCTGCCGTGCTGGCCGGGCCTGTCAGCGCCTTGCTCAGGTAAGGTGCCGGTGCCTGGATTTCAGCCTTGGCTGAGATAGCAGTTGCAGCCCGCGGCCTGGTCGGTGAATCCTCCCTGTGCTAGAAAAGCCAGCCTGGATAGCCATGTCAGTGGGCGGCTGCCTGAGTGGATGGAGAGCAGTGCATCTGAAAAAACAAGTGCAGGCAAGACCTCAGCAACATGCCTGTTTTAAAGATGTGCCTTCTGTAAATCAATCAAGAAGTTGCTGCAATAGTTAATTATTGACTGTAAGCCTGAGTCCTTCCTGAGGACCACAAGTGTTTGGAAATTCACAAAGTTTCTTCTATGCTGACTTGGCTAAATGCCTGGGCTAAGTGTATTTTTAAAAGCCTTGTTAAAGGAGAAAGACCTTTGCACTTCTGGAGGGTATAAAATCAAAGGGTAACAAAGAATTGAGCTCTAGGCAATGTATGTACTCTAGAGGAACCTCTTGGCGTGCTGACTCTGGTGTGCAGAAGAGGGATGCTACTGCAGTACTGCTCCAGGTCATGGAGACATGGGGGACACTGGTGTTTGAGGAGGGGAGAAGTACTGGGGCCATGATCAGATAAGCATGTAGGATACTGTCAGAGTTGTTTAAGAAGCTGTTATTTCCACATATCAGTGGAGATGTATCTCAGTGGAGGTGTTTATTGCGTTCCTTTGTGTTCCCCTTGTGACAGTAGCACTGTATAGGTCTGAAGCCAGCTTTGCAAAACCTATTACTATGACGGACATAATTTTATTCATCTTATTTAAGTAGGGACCAAACCACCAAAAAAGTGATCATGGGTGGGTGTCTGTGCACATTTAGGCTGAAATTAATTGGACTATTTCTCAGACTGTGCAAGTGCCAAAAGCTGTTTCCTGAGCAGTAATTCTATGCCTAGGCCACGAGAGTGTGATAAAATCCTTTTTAGATAGTCATGATTGAAAATTGGGTCCAAAATGCTTGCATATATAAACTGAGCTAAGATAAAATGTGAAGTTGAAGCTTTTCATGAGGTCTAGAGAGGCCTAATATAAACAAAGATACTATCTTTCTTTGGGATCAGAGTACCTCGGACTAGTTAATTTTTCAAGTTTGTCCTCATAGTAAATAGTCTTACTAACTCACAACCTCATTTTAGTTTTTATTTTTCCTTTTTGCTCTTTAAAAGTTTAGAAAAGCTGCATCAGCAGTACCTGTAACATAGCTTGGAAAGTTTATTCTCTTCACCAGGTAAAAATGTTTAGCAGATTGGAATTTGGAAATGGAGCACAAGTGTCATGGTTTATGCAGTTGCTCTATCACCCAAGGACTCCTCCCCAGGGAGGTGGGTCGGAAAAAGGAAAGGAGATCCATGGGTTGAAATAGATTTAATGAAATAATAAAAATTAATATTAATAACAGTATTAATACAAAATACACAGAGTTATACTCATCTGGTATTGTGGGGAAGTAGGCCTTGCATAAGATGGTAGACGAGTTCCTCTCAAGATGGAAGCCATGGAAGGAAGAGGGAAGAAGAAGGAAGAATGAGGGCAGTCCCCAGCAAACTCCCCAGTTTATAGTGAATGTGACACTTATGGTATGGAATAGTACTAATTAGTCAGCCTGGTATCAGCTTGTGATCAATTCCCCTGGGTTTCTGCTTCCCCTAGTCTCTGCACTTGTTTATCTTAAGATCGCTGAAGACCTTGATCATCACATACCAGCATTAGCTGAAAACTGTAATGAAGTCTTATCACTTTTTTTCCATGAAATAGTGTTGTAGTCCTTGCAAAATCAGTTTTTCTCAAAACAAAACTGACTCTAAAATTCTGTCACAGTAAGCCAGGACAAGTTAATTTAATTTTTAAAATTACTATTATTACTGTTGTTGTTGTTGTTATTATTACCATTATTGAACTGGGGAGCAGTCTCTCCATGTGCTTGTAACCTGGGGCCCTTGCACTGCAAGCTTCACTTCTCTGTATAACTTCATCTAGATGAATAGATTCTGTGTACAGTAGGACCCCTCATTCTGAATAAAGCCATATCTGTAAGACTGCAACCTCAGACACAAGGGCTTGGTATCTCAGTGTAGTATCGTAACAGCTGCATACAAGAACAGGGCTGTCTTGGGAGGAGGAACTTGCCAAGTCATAGCTCTTGCATAATCAGAGCTGAGAACCAAAAAAACTGTGGCTGTTAGAAAGCAGGGCACTCTGTTAGAGCAGTTCGGTGGCTTGTGGGGTTGGGTTTTGTCAAGAACAAAGTGCAAACAGAAGGGCAGAGTTCAGGTTTGTTTTTTGAGGCTTTGTGAACAAATATCTTGGGGAAACCTCTGTTCCATACAGAAAACAAATCTGTCCAGTATTTATTTTAACAGCAGAAATAAAGCTTGTGATGAGAAAGTACTCTTGATGTGGCCCTTGGATTTCTGTACCTGTTTCCTTCCTGAGGAAGGAACCTAATAAAGAAGCTGGCAATGTATTCATCTTAATAGTGCCAGCAATATGAGCTGTCATTAAAATAATGTCAATTAGCCCCCACTTTTCAGAAAAAGAGGGAGAAATGGACAACTTGACTAGAAACATGAAATCTAAAAATAAACGGTGTTCATCTATTTCTGTGCAATCTAGGGGAAGGGTTTGGTCATGCTTTCAAATTCTTTTGTACAGCCATAATTAAAACTCATGCCCTTAGAACATGTGCCCTTAAATCTCAGATATTAACCTTTATTTTTGTTATTGGATAAATCTTCCTAGGAGCTGGGCCTCTAAGAAGAATACCAGTTAGCTAGACTAGAGATAAACTTTGGTTATTGTCAAGACTTTTAGGAGAGATCCTGTATGCTATGTTACGACCTCTTTTTTTAGCTGTCTTGTAAAAATGCAGGATACGTGTATTGGTGATGTGTGTTGGCAGTTTTTAACTTGAGGCTCTTTTGTCTATTGCAGCTCAAGATGTCTAAAAAAATCCATGGAGGCTCCGTTGTGGAGATGCAAGGAGATGAAATGACACGAGTCATCTGGGAACTGATTAAAGAAAAGCTGATTTTTCCATATGTAGATCTGGATTTGCACAGGTAATGGCTCTTTGACACACAGCCACTTTGTACTGCAGTTTGCATGTGTCATTAGGCATTGATCATTTTTCACTTGACACTGAGAGCCTTATAGTTCCTCCTGCACTAGTGCATAGAGGCTAACAAGCCCTTTATATGCTAGTAAAGTTTTCAGCAGATTTCCCCCCTTTAACTTACCTAAGGGCCAACCTCACTAAGTACTCTGGAAAGCATGGGCTCATGGTGAAGGTATTCTGTCAAAGTCTGGCAGCCCATCTGGGGTTCCTCACAATAGTAAGCAGTAAGTACTTAATTGTGAGTTAGCTTTTTTCTGTACTTTTAAGAAGGTGTCTCACAGACATGGTCTGTATTTTTATTTCTTATGTCTTTGCTTTCCAGCACCTAGGCAGTCTGCATGGCTCCCTGCAGCCTAAACAATTAAAAACGTGAGGTGTTTCATCCACTCCCTGACTTGAAACCTAGCATCTGTGGACTCTGAGTAGGTTTATGGCTTCTTGCCATCACTGAAGTTCTGCCCAGAGGGCAAAAGGGTCGTTGTAGGGCACAGACTGCCCTGATGTCTGTAAGCTTGAGGTCTGCTGCTGACAGTGTGAGTTAACTTTAGCAATTATTCCCTGAGGTTAAGCTGTGCTCTTACACTCCCTTCTAGAAAAAACAAATACTAGCAGCTGGTATGGCAAAAATGACATGCTATCTACAGCATCTGGTCAAGCAGAAAAAAATAATCTTTTCCCTTTCTAGCCACTGAGCTGTAATTATTACAGAAGTATCCAGCTGCACTGCTCCTAGCCATGTAGACAGAGGCTTTCAATGGTTTCTACCATTTTTAAACCCACAGGTCTGACCTCTTCCCCTGCTCCTGTAGTCATTTGTATGCCACCTACATGGGGCTTTCTGCTTGCTGGTGTTGAGAATCAAGTAAACAGGAACCCAGCAGCATAATACATGCTCACAGTCTGGAGAACATCCCTTCTCAAAGAGGGGTGGGAGGAGGGAAAGCAGACCCCTAGCTGAGGCAGCACAATGGCTAGATTCATGTACAGCTGGCTGTGCTTCAGGGCTGTCCCATGCTGGACACCCGTTGTTCTCCAAAAGCTATTAAAATAGTGAGTGTGGGAAATGTGCTTCCTGTGACTGTTTGAGGGGAATATTGGCAGTTTTGGTGCCAGAGCAGGATTGAGGGCCCATTGTCAAAGCAGTTTTTAGGCCTAGTGTAGCTTCATATGCTCAGTACGTGAAGGAAGCCAGAACCCTCAGCACAAGAGGTTTGAAGTAAAGGTCCTTGTTCATCTGGGGATTGTGCTGCTCCATACCATTAGAATCCCAGACTGAAAGCTTCCACTGCAGGAAGCTTGGAAGGGAAGGCAGAGGAAATACTGGCTATGTCCCATGTTGGCAGAGAGCCTCAGCCATAAACTGAAGCTGTCTTTTCTCCAACCTCCTACCAGAAGCAGAAGTATCAGTATATGATCTTGTGTTTTCTTCCAGTCCAGCAGCATTTGCACTGGAAAAGGGATAACTTCAGTTATGGCAGAGTGCTGGAACTACACTCACAGGCACATACACAGTCTGGTTTCTTTCCTGTTGGATATGAACAAATGTTCTGAACAGTTCTGACCATCTTTGTGGGTTTGTTACAGCTATGACTTGGGCATTGAGCATCGTGATGCTACAAATGATAAAGTAACCGTGAAAGCTGCTGAAGCCATAAAGAAATACAATGTTGGCATAAAGTGTGCAACCATCACTCCTGATGAGAAAAGAGTGGAGGAATTCAAGTTGAAGCAGATGTGGAAGTCTCCCAATGGGACAATTAGAAACATCCTAGGTGGCACTGTCTTCAGAGAGGCTATTATCTGCAAGAACATTCCCCGGTTGGTGTCTGGATGGGTGAAACCCATTGTCATTGGCCGTCATGCTTATGGTGATCAAGTGAGTCACTTCAGTGCTTATTTCTCTTTTTGTCTGAATGGGCTTAGACCTGACTGATATACAGCTACAAAGACATCCATGTGCTGCTGCTTTATCCCTTGTATTCCGCCTGGGGTGTGTACTTGCTAGCATTTTGTACTGCACCTGGCAAAGTGTAGGAGAGCCTGGTTCATGCCTCTCTTCCTTAGAGTGTAGCTGTATAAACAACATTCAGGGGCATGTGCTTGGATTGGATAGGTCTGTACCTAAACACAGTGTATGTAACTCCTCTAAGTTATTTTTCTTCACCTCTGCAGAACCTTCCTCCCTACGTGGCAATGTCTTTAGAAAATATCCTTTATACTGTCTATGTTCTTACTTCTGAGAAGGACTTTTTGGTGGCAAATGTCACTCACAGGAAAAAAAATATCAGAGTGAAAAATTTGTAGAAGTGGGCAAAGTTGCATTCTGTGTGTTGGTGGTGTTTTGGTTTTTGGTTTGGGCGTTTTTTGCTCATTTTGGTTTTTGGTGTTTTTGTTTTTGTTTTTTACTGTGACCTGCTTTCTTAAACTTGCACAGCACTCCTGCAGAATTGATATTCATACTGGGCACATCAGGCTGTGGTACCAAAGCAGGGAAACATCCTTTATCAGAGCTCTTCTGGCAGAGTTAGTATAAGGCCGTGAAAAGCCCTAGCATGGCACTTAGTATAGTGGCCTTTGGGCAGCCCAGAGGACAAGAATCAACCATACTGTTCTCCATGGGTAATGATACACTGTAAAGCAGCCAAACTTGACAAAAGAAGAGTCTTCTACAATAGCCAAGTGCTTAGATTGCCATAAACTGAGGGCAAGTTAGAAGATTAGCTGGGGTGGGAAGGTAAAATGATAAATTACCAAGAGGGAAATAATTTGCACAGCCCTGACACTAAAAAAGAATGGAGTTCAACATCTTTAACAGTACTGAATGACTAAGAAGGTCAGAATCATAATAGGAAACAGTGGATTAAGCAGGAGGTTTGAAACCTTGCCAAAATATGAGATGAGATTAAAGTGAAAGGAATAATATAAGATGATGTAAGGGATGTATGAGCAAGACACCTCTAACTCCAGAAGAGCTGAAAGAACTGATTGTCTCAATAGGAGGGAAACTACATGAAAAAGGATTATTAATTTTAAGGAAATGTAACCTTAAGTAGTATTGTTCAGGACAGTTTGGAAGATGAGACACAATTTAAAAACCTGAAGTACATGTTGGCTTTTCTTGAGTCTGTGTAGCTCAGAGAAGCAAAATTTCTACCAATTTATAGAATTCAAAGAACTCTTACTACAGAGTGGCCTTTCAAATGTCATATGACTGATAGAAATAATGGCTTTTATTAAGGTGCTGTATGATTTCCCCTTATTCATGAGATCAGTAGTTGTGATATGAATGGCAGGAAGAGAGGAGACTTTCTTCTTGCAGACCATACAACACTCTGGATACCTTGCACTTTAAAACTTTCGTGCATCTGCAAAAACATACTCTGCCAATTGATGTGGCCCAGGAATCTGTAAGCTTCTCCTGTAGGGAGAAAGATCTCTTCTGAAACAGGCAGACTCTTGACTACTTGTCTTTCTGATCTCTAGTAAAATAACCCAGTGACCACAGGGCTGAGTAAACAGCCTGTTCAGTGGGTGTGTTTGGGACAACTGTATGCACTTCTGCACCCTGCCCTTCAAAATGCAGGTTGTCTTAAGGTTTTGTCCTCCTGATAGATAAAATCATCATGGTATTTTTTTTACTTTTTTAACAGTACAGAGCAACTGATTTTGTGGTACCTGGGCCTGGAAAAGTAGAGATGACCTACACTCCGGGAGATGGAGGCAAACCAGTTACATATTTGGTCCATAACTTTGAAAGTAGGTATTATCTCTAAGTTGTGATTAAAACTGGTATTTTTTGCTTAATTCAACCTTGACATATCAGTCAGATCTGTTTGATGGTAAAGTATGACTTTGAGGTGGAATGGAGTAGAAAGTCTAGGCCTTTTTCATTAATCTGGGAAGTACTGAAAGTTACTTGAAAACTTACCACAGTAGACTGGCCACTTGTTATGCTCTCATATGATGACTCTGGTAGTGGCACATATGTTTTTCTCTCTGATCAGAGGGGAAACTTGCTGTCTAAACAGAGCTTGACCTAAGAGGAGATATATCTGAGAACAATTCAGGTATAATTCTTTCTGGTTTTAGTTTGTCTTAGTGTGCTCTATATACCTTTGCAATTTGTACCTTTCTTTATTAAGCAGTCTGCTTTTCAACAGAAAAGAGAACTGACAGATACTCTGCAAGGTGGAAAAGAGATTTGACAAGGATGCTTCTGCTTGCGTAGGCTCTAACTTTAACAGGTGCAGTCCCATAGTTACTGGTGTTGCCCTAGCAATATTGTGCTGCTGGTTATACACATTCCTAGGCTCAGGAGGAGGAGTCCTGACAGTACTGCACTTTGTTGTGTGAAAACAATTACATATACACATTGCTAGAACCCAGAGTGTTTCTCTAGAGGCAGGATTCAAGAAAATATCACACAAGTCATCTCTCTGATTACAGGCAAAAGTGTTCAGGATTTGAAACCTTATGGTGACCTATGTATGTGAGTGGAATGTTTTATTTCTAGCTACAAAAACCTAATGCATCCATGTAAACCACAGAATCCTAGTTTGTATGCAGTTGGCCTGGCAAACAGGTACCAAGACTGCCATATGACCCTCTCTAGTAATACTTGATTTCTCTGGCATTCATGCGCACAGAAGCTTAAATCTCTACTATCTCTTGTTGCACAGTCTTTCATCTGGAGTTCACATGCTTCACTGCCAGTCCTAATCTGTTTTCATTTGACAGATGACTGGTGAGCCTGTATTGGAGATGTCTGGCAGTTCCAGCTGCCACTCTGACTCACTGCTCTGTGTTGGATCTGCAAGCAGAAAGCAAGGAAGTGCAGAGATGGCAAATTACTGCCGTTGCTCTAGGGGCAAACTCCCCTACCCACGGATAACTGTTGTGCCAGCATATCTCCATAACACATAAGGGAAGCTTGTCTTATTGTTACATTAATATGTTCAATCTTGACACTGAATCAAGAGACTTTAGTAGGCAGTAGGATTGTATGATTGCAACAAGATCTGGGTTGGTTTGGGGTTTTTTTCCTATATGCAAATAAGTATTTGAATAAAACTTAATAGCTGTCATCCACCAACGATGAAATCATGGCTCCAGAGGGGACAATCTGTCACTGATCAGACTCTATTCTGTCCTTGACTTGCCAAGAGGGTCAGGGGGAGTGTATTTTTGCTGTTAACAACAGGAATTTCATTCCCTGCCAATATCAACTTCAAATGACCGTGCTGTCTTGGCAAGCAGATAAATATCTGCTGGCTTCCCCTCTTCATTATGCATGTCTGTGCATATAGTAACAACCATTTGGAAGTAAGGGCAAATGCATATTAGGAAAAGGTATTTTCAAAAATGAAAAATAAATAAACAAATCTGGAGTGTTTCCATAGTAAAGATCCCTGATAAGGCACTGTACAACAAACTAGAGAGATGGTGGTAGTGAGGTACTTAAAATTAAGTTCATGGTATCTGCTTTTTACTAAGAAATGCAGAGCTGTGCTATGAAGATGACAGAGCTTTTTCAGGAATTTCTAGACCCTACTTTCACCCACAATCAGCCTCTCCCACAGTCTGAATGCTGCTTTCCCCCAGGTGACCTGGGCTGTAAGTTTAAGGCACTTCCATTCAGGCTGCTAACACATCTGCATTACATAGTCAAAGTCGTGTGAGTGTTGATAGTTTTTCAGTACTTTCCCTTGCACTAAGATGACTGGCACGTTCTTCCCACAGCTTGCTGGAAGTGAGCCTGAGCAGGCAAAACAAAGCTGCAGGGTTGGCCAGACACATGTGCTGAA
>NW_010160545.1:1906-17987 GCF_000695765.1 Mesitornis unicolor | reverse complement strand
ATGTGAGGATTTTTTAACCTGAGCTAGGCAAAGCAGCCTCTGACTGAGTTAGTTCTGCAGTGCAGCCAAAGCCTGATGGTACAAGGCACCTAAGATGGGAGTAAATCCAGTTCTAGCTTTGTCTGAGACCTTTGATGCAAACTGCTGCCTGCTGATTTCATAGAAAAATACTCTCTATTACTTATATGGCTAGTAGGAATTCAAGCACACTCCTTTCTGTTACAGTTTCACTGCTTAGGCTGGATTAGGAAAAAACTTCTTAGGAGTATTAGATCACAGTATTAAGATGTACCTAGCTGTAAACCAAAACCACCTTCTTATCCATGTGTCCCAGGACTGCTGAAGCTTTGAGCTTATAGTGCGAAGTGAGTCTTCTCCTGAAAGAACCAGCCTTAAATGGAGCACTATATTAAGACACTTGGGGATACCACCAGCCTGCCTGCCTGCCAGAGTATGCTATGGGTAGACTGTCAGATCCTCTACCAAAACTAAATATTGTTGATTCCTATCTGTTCTTCCTCTACTAATAGGCTGTGGTGGTGTAGCCATGGGCATGTACAATCTTGACCAGTCTATCAAGGATTTTGCCCACAGTTCCTTCCAAATGGCACTGTCTAAAGGCTGGCCTCTCTACATGAGCACAAAGAACACCATCCTGAAGAGATACGATGGCCGCTTTAAAGACCTCTTCCAAGAGATCTATGACAGGTAACTAGGATAGTTGTATACTAGCTACTACAATGTGTAAGTCTGGAGCAGGAACATCCTCTCCAGCCTTGTGAGCTGCTACAGTTAATTCAGGATTTTCAGACACTCCTCAGCACTTTGAGGGGGCTGTGCACCTTCCCTGTCACAGTCTCCCTTGTCCTGCAGGACACAGTACTTAGTGTTTAAAGCTCTGCTAAATGTGGCTGTGGTCTTTATCTCTCCTAACGGAGTTCCAGATTCTCTATGGGCTTCCGTGTGATTCTGGAGCAGACTTAGAGTGGCCTAGCAAAGCAAGCAAGGGAAATTTAAAAAAGTAAAGAGGATGCAATTTTTTTTAAGTTTGGTTTTTGTTTTTACTCTTATTTCTATGCACCTCACTTTGCATATTACTTTCACAGATTGTGCAAGCTCTGTTTATACGACAAGGTGTTCTGGGTTTTGTTTTCCAGAGAATACAAGTCCAAGTTTGAAGCCAAAAAAATCTGGTATGAGCATAGGCTCATTGATGATATGGTTGCTCAGGCCCTGAAATCTGAAGGAGGCTTTGTCTGGGCCTGTAAGAACTACGATGGGGATGTGCAGTCTGACTCTGTTGCACAAGGTATGAGATGTTTCCTGTGCTACACTGAAGTATGCTCAAGTAGAAGTTTCTCATGATCTTGTCATAATCTTGTGTAATGGCCCAGGAGGCAGCGTTGAGTCTTAGAACTTACATTTCAATCCTGTGGCCAGTCATGGAGCTTCCAGGCAGGCAAAGAATTTCTGATTTCACTTTTACAAGAAGATACATTGAATGTAAACTGTGTAGTTGCACTTCTTTACTGGATGGCAGTTCCTACCAACATAATAACTGATAGGCTTTGCATTCTAATAGAAGGTATCCAGACAGCTGGGATTCTGTCACTGACAGCTTATGTTAAACTGACTAGTGGAAAGCATACTGGCAGGTGCTTTACAGGTAAGTAAGGAAACCTTTATGACCTAAAGCCACCTGTTAGGTGTAAAGAGTGAGATTGATATGTTTAACGTTGCAGACTTACAGTGCTTTATCAAAATCCTATATAACCAAGCTGCCTGGAGCCAAAACAAATATGGATGCAGAAACCTACAGGGCAAGATGTGTGGCTTTATGTAATAAGCTCTTTCTAAAGTGCTGACAGTAAACTGCCTCCCATAGAACAAGGATGTGCATTGGACTACTGAACAACAAAGTTTTCAAAGACACCGATCTCTGAAACCTACAGAGCTAGAAGTGATGTGAATGTCCAGTTTTGCCAGCTTATGGTTCCTTTCATTAGAGCAGATCGTCTTGATGTGAAATAGGTTTGTTTCCCAACACCCTGTGGGAAAGGTAGAGACTGGCAGCCCAACACAGTTTATTTAGGATTCTTTGTTCTCATAGTGCACCTTTTCAGTAAAAATCCATCCAGTGAGTTTGAACATACTAGTTCTCTTGAAATGGTGCAGAATGTCTGCATATCTATATCTTGTGGTTCAGCTGAACTTTCTGTTCAGACAAGCTGTTATTTTGATGTGTCAGGACTAGCTAGTTAGTTGCAGCAGCAGCAGCAGCACTGCTTTTCAGGAACACTCACATCAAGGCTGGGAAGATGTAAGATGAGGGGATTAAAGGGACTCCAAGGGGACTCTCCAAAGGAGACATTGAACTTTTTAAACTGTGTATTCTGTAGGCTATGGCTCTCTAGGGATGATGACCAGTGTGCTGATCTGCCCAGATGGCAAGACTGTTGAAGCAGAGGCTGCTCACGGCACAGTTACTCGTCACTACCGCATGCATCAGAAAGGCCAAGAAACTTCCACTAACCCCATTGGTGAGCTGCTTTTCAGTGCCCTTCAGTGATCTCTACACATGAAAAAACATGTTTGGAGTAAGAACATCTGCATTCTTTCTGCAGAGAATTTAACAACTGAGTGGTAAAACTGGTAGTTCATAATTCGTTTTCCTTCCATGGAGACAGCTGCACCCTGGAGCAAAAACAGGCTGGAATGGAGTGTGAGCATTAAGCTAGACCTAACCTAGTCTTTGAGATATGCTCTTGCTCTTCAGCAGGTAATGGTGTATAGCCACAATGGCCTCAAGGTTCAGATTGATGGTTTTTTATTTTACTTCCCTTCCTGATGCTCAAGAAGACCCAGCCACCCCCCCAAACCATGTACATATTTAAAGTGTAAGTGTACCTAGAATGGGACATAGAGGAAAGAATCCTCTACAAATGCATAGAGACCAGAGTACAGTATAATACCAGGAAGAAGACTGCACCCTTCTATCGTAAGGACAACTTTCTGTGTTGAGCACAGAGTCCTACCACAAGTCATTCTTTCTGACTTAGACAGGAACAAAATAAGATAAAATTGCACACACAAAAAGGTAGTGAGTAGTTTCTGGGGTTTGTGTTTTGTTAGAACTGCACAAAATGCAAAGGATGCCTAGATGAAGGTAAGTGTTCTCTTTCCTGTACAAGATGTTCTATGTTTTTTTTCCCTACCTGTTTTCAGTTTTACTAATATTTTAAAAATTACTCTTCCACATGACAGTTTAGAATAATGTCCAGGTTGTTTTAGAAGGACAGTAATCTAATGTTCTCTCTCAGCCTCCATCTTTGCATGGACAAGAGGACTAGCTCACAGAGCTAAGCTGGACAACAACACTAGCCTCAAGAACTTTGCAGTTGCCCTGGAAGAAGTCTGCATTGAGACGATCGAATCTGGTTTCATGACAAAGGACCTTGCTGCCTGTATCAAAGGCCTACCAAAGTAAGTAATCAGCTGTGCTTGGAGAAGGCTGCTTTACTTGGTGTTTCTGAACAGCATTTGCTGGAAAGTTATTTTAGTATGGTGAAGAATTGCTGGAGTCTCCTCACAGGACAGGGCTCATCTGTATCCAGTGCTGTACAAATAGAACATGAGACACTCCCTGCCCCAAGTAGTTTAGTCTAGGTTGCTCTGTTCCTGCTATTGTACCAAATGCATGGGGAAAAAACAAAGGAACTACAAAGATTTCTCTGGGCTAGCTCCATTGGCCAGATCCTGCCCTGTCCATTTATTAGGATGGAGACCTACTTCACTGCAGAATTTCACCTGGCTACTTCTTCTCTGGAGCCTTTTGGCAAAAAACCAGCCTGATGACTAGGAGAGAACTCTTAGTTTTAGAGGCAAGACTTAGAGTTCTTCAGCAGTCTTCCTCTGCTTTGAGCATTTGAGTGGCTTTAGAACTAATGCCTGTCTTGTTTTGTTTCTCCCCTCAGTGTCACACGCTCTGACTACCTGAACACCTTTGAGTTCATGGACAAGCTTGCTGAAAACTTGAAGGGGAAGCTGGCCTCTTTACCCAAGCTCTAAGGCATGGGGTGTGCTCAAGCTCTGCTAACAAAGCATCTCCCACTTATACCCGGGTGTAAGTGGCACTGTATCACATGCTGTTGTATAACATTTCAAATACTAGAGGAAAAAATGAACGTGTACACTTTTTTTAAATCTTTAAAAGACCATGTTTTCTAAAACCCTTTGAACTGCTGGATAAGGCCTTACTTTTGCTCAGCAGCTGAATGTGATGGTATTCAAGCTCAGTGTGGGTCTGGATTCCTGATGTCATTCACAACAGACCTGAGGATTCTCTCTATGACTTTATGATCTGTCTTTCTTTTCTCTCTTCTTAGACTGAAAGCCAGTAGTGTCTAGCTCTGGTCAAACCAGAGGTGACTCACTGTCCAACAGACCTTAGAAATCTGAACTGTTCTCCTCTCTCCAGTACTGTCCCTTGAATATAATCAAGCTCAAAGGGCTATGCTTGCTCTACTGCAGCCTCTCTCATCTTTTAGTGTCAACCAGAGCATAGTATCCTGATGCTAATGGGATTTGGTCCCATTGCTATAGTCAGGGCTGTAGCATCTGTGAAGCAGCACTTAGTAAATGTTGGAAAAAAGCCCTATAGGCTAAAAGCCTAATAAAGCCATGCTGCAGTGTCTAAATGCAGACCATACATTTAGTTATACTCCTTCTGACTGGATGTGAAGCATAGGAACTCTTACCTCTTTCCCCACCCCACAATTAATAAAGGTGCAAAACTTTTCTCCAGTTGTCTGGTCTATTACTTACCCTTCCTGTTGTGAAGTCAGATTATGACTGTGAAAAAACTATTCCATCCATGGTTTTTTTGTTAGGGGTTATTTTTAAATAATATTTTAGTCTGAACTAAAGTAAAAGCCAACTAACATTTTTTGTCTCTCCTTCCTTTCTGTGATTAGCAGATATGGGGAAATTCTGCTGCAGAGAGAGATGCCAGTACCTTTCAGCACAGTCCAGTACCTGCTGAGACAGACACTTGCAATGTGATGTAAACATGAAATAATCTTACTTTTTAGAGAAGAGTTCTAATTTATTCTGGCCCAGGGCAAGATGTGATCTGTAGAGTGGTGGTAAGCATCAGGTAGTGCACAAGAATTTAAAGGTACTGCTTCTATTGAAATTTTATTTTGGGACTAACAAACTCAAACTTATGTATCATCACTTAAAGATCAGAAACTGGTTACACGTGAGACAAACTCTTACCCTGCAGCTGACTAGCTATAAGTGTTGGTTAGAATAGAAATGTAATGTTAGACTAGATGAGCTCGTATTAACATTTGTTTTGGGATGAGCTTGTGTTTGACACACAGCTCTACACTGGCCAGCAGCTGTCACTGTGCCTTCAATATGACTGAACACAATAATTTGCTATTCTATTAGTCACACAAGCATGTAAGAAGTGCAGCTAGAAAATGTCCCACTGCTGACCTGTAGAAGCAATGGAAACAATCATCAGGAACATAGAATCATAGCATGGCTCAGGTTAGAAGGGACCTTAAAGATCATCTGCCATGGGCAGGGACACCTCTCCCTAGAGCAGGTTGCCCAAAGCCCTATCCAACCTGGTCTTGAACACCTCCAGGAAGGGGTCATCTACAACTTCCCTGGGCAACCTGTTCCAGTGTCTCACCACCCTCACAGTAAAGAATTTCTTTCTAATATCTAGTCTAAATCTACCCTCTTCCAGTTTAACCCCCCCCCCTCGTTCTGTCACTACCTGACCTTGTAAAAAGTCCTTCCCCAGCTTTCCTGTGGGACCCCTTTAGGAGCTGGAAGGTGACAATAAGGTCCCCCCAGAGCCCCCTCCAGGCTGAACAGCCCCAACTCTCTCAGCCAGTCCTCGTAGGGGAGGTGCTTCAGCCCTCTGATCATCTTCATGGCCCTCCTCTGGGCCTGTTGCAACAGCTCAATGTCTGTCTTATACTGGGGGCCCCAGAACTGGATGCAGTACTCCAGGTGGGGTCTCACAACAGAGTAGAGTGGCAGAATCACCTCCCTCACATCCCTCTCTCTGCTCTGCCATAGAGAAAGAGGAAACATGGTCCCTGCTTCCAGGAAGGCACATTCACTTCTCCTTCACTACTAATACAACCACCTCTTTTCCCCACCACTCCCTCCAACATTTAATATTAATAACCTTCAGAGTTAGATACTAATAGACCTTAAAAAAGCAAGTGATGGAGGCTAGTGGGCACTCAATCTGCAGTGGAAAAGTGCACAGGATTTCCTGAAACATAATTGTTGGCTTCAGAGTACACCAGCTGCTTCCTAGAGCTCTTGGGCAGGGCCCTTGCAGCTCCTGCCACCAGTAAAAGCCCTTTGCACCAACACTCCCATCAGCAGACCCCAGCAAAAGTTGTCTTTGATCAGCATATAGCTTAGCTTACCATTAGTGCCAATGCTGATATAGCTGCATGTGTGCATCTGTGTCCTAGGTATTGCATGCTCAGGACTGATTGATGGAAGGCTGCTTTCAACTCCGTATTATACAAATCCCCACTGACAGCAAATACAGTGAGATGGGATATATCAGTTATCTGACAGGGCTCCCTTCCAGAACAGCAGAGCTCTGACTTCTAGGGCTGTCAAAGTCTTCAGCAGTCAACTCTACATGTGACTTCCCAGTGGACTGCTCTACCTGTACAGAAGCCACCTTTTCCAGGTCATGCTAGGCAGTAGGTCAGCATGCCTCTTCTGCTTGCTGTCAAAGCCTGGGCAGCAGCAACCCTTTCACACCCTTTCATCAACCCTTGTGGGCATCTGCAATGCCAGAAGATCAGCCTTCCAAGGCATACTCTGCCTAGGCTGGTGTAGGACCAGGAGAGAACTGGCAGAGCCAGCTAGCTGTCTGTGGTGCCACAAGCACTCAGTATTTGAAAGTCAAGGGGGAAGGGAGGGGAATAAATGTCACAGAGCTTTAGAACAGAATTTATTTATACTTTTAAATTAAAACAAACAATAAGCTATGCAAAACATTAGAGACACTCTAAGATGCACAAGCCCCTAGGAGCTTGGGGGCTGCTTGTTCAACCACTATTTTACTTCTGGCTCTGTCTCTCTTCCTGTTGTCATTAGCTTGCCTGCCTCGGCACTGGGACATCCTTCAGGAAGCCGTTCTTTTTTTATCATCTTGGTCATCTTCTTGGCTTTGGCAGTTTTCTTCTTTTTTGTTTTGCGGAGGAACTCTGTGTCTGTAAATGGGTCACCCTGCCTCAGTTTCCTGCAGAACCAAAAGGGTTAGATTGAACCATCAAGGTATTTCTTGAATTCATGTATGATTTCAGTCTGTGAAGTTTCTGATTTTACTGAAATGCTCCCACTGTAAGATGGAGTGGTACAGTTTGTTCCTTGTCCAGTACAGGAACAGCTGTACAAGTACAGAGTACTTTCTGACCCAGTATAACCAACTCCTCACAGCAAGTTCAAATTGTGACACTTTTTCAGGGGAAAAAAAACATAGTATTAGCCAGTAGCATAACAACAAAGACATCATTTCAGGATTTAAATGGTCCTGCATAGTAGCCATTTGATGTACTGAATCTACAGTTTCTTAGGGAAAAGATGCAACTACTTGTACTACTTCTACCTGCCAGAAAAAGCAAATACAGATACCACCTGCTCACAGAGGAGAGCCCTCCTCAAAACCTAGCATTTCCTTCACTGAAACCCAATTAAAATGGTAAGCATTACTCAGTTGTTGTATAAAACTTCAGATATCACACAACAGCAGTAAGTGAAATCAGGGGGCTCACTTAGCTGTCTTTATTTAGCCTGTATCCTCACGCTCATTCCTCATTAACACTGGTATACCACAGATGAAGTCTGCTAAGAGATGTGCTCATTTCAGTGAGGGAAATAACATCTTTAGTAGCTTGCACATACATCTGTGCTAATGCAGAATTTTGGCTTAACCATACTGTGGCAAAAGATGAGGGTCACAGAAACACAAAGGATAAGAGGACCTTCAAGACAAATAAAGTGATGGAGGGTCCAGCTCTGGAAAGTGAGCGCATGAGAGCAGAGCAGGGGTTGCAGCATGGGAACAGTAATGGGAAGGAATGGTTTAAAGCCCAACCTGTTGAGTGTTGGCTCTTTGTAGCAGACTATGCCCCGTCTCCGCCTGGATGAGTCCTCTGTCTTCCTCGAGCCTGGGAGAAGTGTTAGAGTCCTGGCATTGGTCAAGTCCTGTAGTGGTTTGATCTCTGCAAAGGGAGACATTCACATGTGTACGAGCTTATCAAAGTGTTTCAAAATCATTTCCAGATATCCTAATACATATAGCTGTCAAATACAGAAGGGCTGCATTACCAGGTTTCTTTGAGCACTGCACAATCCTGAACCCAATCACGTTCCCTCTAAACTCAGAAGACCATTTTTGTCCAAAAATCCCAGACCTGATCCACAAGTCAGCTCAGGAATCAGATTAGGTTCCTCACTGAAAAAATACAGGTCACTAATGCTACTAGTATCACTGGACCCTGATGTATTAAATAAAAGATACAAAAATGATAGTTGATAATTCTAATGCCCAGGAGCTCACAGCCTGGAAGAAAATGCAAAGTTTATGGCATCCAAAACCTAGGAAGCATCCAGCAAGACACAGGACCTCCCAGTGTTCACTGCAACTTCCAAATTGAACTCAGCCAAGAGGGAGAGGGCAGGAGAACAAACTTCGTCCCTCTAAAAAGTACAGCCCACTCTAGCTACAACATGTGTGAAAGACTGATCCTTCATGATGCTGGAACCAGGACTGGTGAATTTTCTTTTTCTCTCTCTCCCCGCTTCCCTTGCAAGGCCCATAGTGTCGTTTGTTTTCAGCCATTAAGCCGACTGTTGTGGGAAAAACTATTGTCTTTGCTGCTACCGTTATCTGCCACTAATTTGTTGTTAGCTGTTAAGCCAATTGCTGTCAGCAAAACTGATAAGCACAGGATTGGTGATTGGAACTGTTCAATAAACACTTTAGTTATGAACCTTGAGACTTGTCTCACCGCTGTTCAACCCATTGGAGATTTATAAGTCTGAATCGCCTGTCCCCCTCCCTCAGAGCTGGACATGACAACAGGCCTGTTGGTCAACAGCTACAGGAAGGAAAAACCCCACAGAAAAACTCTCTGTAAAAAGAGTATCAAATAACAGCAAGCTCCCAAAAACACTTAGCTTATTGAATTACCAGCCAAGGGATACACCTTCCAAATCTTTTAAAGAAACCCAAAGATAGTTTAGGTAGCTCTTGATGAATTTCCATTGAAGATACCACCTAAAGGTATAAAGTCTGAATCTTTACAGCACTAACCATTCTGGACCAAAAAACTGCCACCTTCATCATATTCTGTGCCCCACTAATGCTTACTCTAGTAGGCAGGGTCAGCATCAAATTATACTTTTCAATTCCTTGAGTAATTGATTTTCTAATTCAAATCAAATTATGCTTTTCAATTGCTTGAGTAATTTATTTTCTAAATTGACAGGCATGCCTTGTAGATACCAAAGGTGGTGAAGTGGGACTCGCAGCATGTGCTCCTAGTCTTTTTGCAGTAGCCACACATAAACAAGTGAACAGAAATTCTTACAGGAATGCTGATAAACTAGAAGCAAATGCAGCCACAGAAATGACTGAGTAGCATAAATGCTGTACTGGACACTGATCTTTAACTCTGAAGAAAGGGAAGAGGGGAAGAAAAATATAAGCACTTGCTGCATGGGTTTTTGGCACTCATGTCCAAACACAGGTCCCCTCCCCAGCCTACAACCTACCAGGTTCCTGTGAAGGTGAGCTCAAAGAACTTGACTTGAGCTGGTTTCTTTCTCCAGGTATTTCCTCTGCAGTCTTTTCTTTAAATACTAGTGAGCTTTCCAGCCAAATAGATTTCTCTGGCATTCTGTTACCTTCAGTACTTAAGCTCTTGGAAACTGGTACGTCTGTAAGCCTGGAACTGACAGGCAAAGCTGCAGAACAGCTCACACAGGATTCAAAACTCTGTGAAAGATCCATAAGATTATTTGCAAGTGATATGTCAGCTATCTGCTCCTCCAGGAAGTCACATGGCTTAGACAGCAGATCTGTAATGCTGGAAAACTTGCCCATCAGGACAGCTTGCTTAGATGTAAGTTCTGAACTTCCAATGAACACCTTGGCACTATCACTTTCTCTGGTGAGGAAATCAGCCTCTGGAGGACTACAGGCGCTCCTCTTCCTCTGAGGCCTTGGTTTGGGATAAGTCTCTTTTATATTTTCTTGAAGGACTCCCTTCAGTTTTTTATTGCTCTGAGCAGCTACCAACCTCTCAACTCTAGGAATTTTGCTAGCTTTGCTCCCTGGAATAGACCTGGGAGGTACAATTTCACTCCCTTCAAAATCTGTCTGGACACAACTCAAGTTTCCTGCAATATCCAAAGGACAAACAATGTAAGTTTCCCTGCTACGTTTAAGATTACATGGTGAATCCTTTGTGCTCTCCTTAGATACTCCTTGAACATCTATACATGGCCCAAAAACAACAACTTCCTTTCTCTGATCACAACAACTGCTTTTCCTAACTGTCATCTTCCTGCTTGTCTGGCTTCTTTTAGGCTGTTTTTCAGCTTTGGCCTCTGGTATTTTCACACTGTTTGGCAGATTCTCAAAGTCATCTATTTGCCTAATTACTCTAGTTTTTCTGTTGGTTTTCTGCCTGATGCTCTTTGTGCTCACACTTGAGTTGTCTTGAAAAGCACAGGCACTTGAGGTCTCTCTCCTGAAGAAAAGTGCATTTTGTAGATTGGAATCATCTGAAGGAACTTCATGACTTGAGAGGGTACAAACTGGGCTTTCTGGCAAGCTCTCAGTACTTTGGATCTCAAAGATAGCTTCCTCCTTAAGCTGTTGCAGTAAGTCACCACTGTGCAGCTGTGCTGGATTCACCGCATCTGTTCTTCTGAGATATTGCACTTCATCAGAAGTTTTTTGCTCCACACCAGAGCCTTCATTCTTCCTGTCAAAAGCCTCCACGCAAGCCTTCTGCCTCACCTCAGAAACTTCAGACTCAATATAACATGTTGGAACTTGTGGCTGAAGAATCTTCTTTGCATTTTGAGCACTCTCTTCACCTTGAGATAGAGCAGGACTACTTTCTGCATTGGTTTTAATTGCATTTGTTTTCTTTTTTCCTGTGCTTGCTTTTTTAACAGTTGTTTTCTCACCAGTTTTACATTTCTCACCAGTTTTACATTTCTCACCAGTTTTAACCTTTACAGGAACAAACTCAGGGACTTGGCTATAGCTGGGGTCTGTTTCAGCATCACATCCAGTTTTTTCAGCCTGTGGCTGATCACAGCAAATCTCTTTACCCAAAGATCTTCTATCAGAAACAACAGTGATTTGAGTAGGTGAAACCAGGGAGCTAGGAGATTTCAGCTGTGCCTGTGTGTTGCTCTTGCTGGAGCTGCTGCTGTCTTCTGTGATACTACTCTGAGCCGCCTGAGTAGAACTGACACGTGGGAAGACAGCCACACCAGCAGATGGAGTGCTTGTTGCAAACAAGGTAGAACACTTTCTCCTCTGAGTAATATGCCCTTGTGAGAGACGATCAAAGGAATGTTTTGCCATCTCATAACCCTCATCTGGAAGAGGATGACTTTCCCAGGCAAGTGCTGGCAAACTGTTGGTATTTTGTTGGGTGTTGTGCAAGGCCCCTGTTGGAAAGAAAATTAATTCCTAAGACTGAGAAATGCAGCAGCAGACAAATGCCAGCTTTCCCCACTCCACTTAAAAGCCCTGACCCACACACTGCCAAAAATCTAGAGCACAGAAAAAAGAATGTTTGGGACTCCTCAAACTTACTGCATAACAGAATTGCTCGGCTGGGTCCCCTCAGAACAGAAAGGCAATCCAAAGCAAGATCCATTAACTAGCCCTGATATTTAGGAGTACTCACAATCTGTATAGGAGTTATTATTTATATGGCAAATCCACAAGGAACAGGTGTGCAGCTAGTCGAATTCTGCACCTTTGGACATGGCTGAAAATCTTATGCAAGCTCAGTGTCTACTACTCAGAAAGACTGATAAGTGATCTTGAGCTATTGCAAACACACCAAATATCCCCGTCACGGCATCTCACTCTGGGATAGATGCAATTCTAGCAATATCAGCTACAACTGAAACATGCAGTTCCTAACAGTAATTAGGAGCTGCTGGAGTGATGGTTAGCAACTAAATCATTGTTTCATTTCTGCACAAAGACATGCAAAGTCAAACCAGAACAACAGAAGATGCAAATTTACCTTCAAAAGTGTATGAGTCAAGAAAAGCCTCTTGTGCTTCTGTTGCTTCAGTTGGCCTCTTCCCATTCTCTTCCTGGTGGAACTGAGGCTTCTCAGCAGGCTGTGGTGGCAAAGTGTCCTTGGAGGCAACAGGCACAACTTCCAGAGGCTCATTAGAAGCAGATCTCTGAAGATCTAATGAGGATGTTGGTACCACTGCGGAGCCGCCACCTTGCTGTCCTGCATCACGCCGCTTGGAAATGGGCACCCTCATTGGCATCCATGGCGCACTACTGAGAAGGAATAACAGCAATGGAGCATTTTACATATCTGTGACAGGCTCCAGAATCCAGTAGAATAGCTACACCTTTCGTCTCCATCAAGGGATGCTGAAATACATTTCTGAAGGCTTAAAGTGCTAAAGAACACACTGCCCAGCCAGGACAGATTTCCCATTCTTGTGCAAGTACAACTCATAAGGAAAGCACACCACTGCAGACACAGAAACAGGACAAAAATACACTGAGGCAACAAAGTAAGGCCTTTCAGTGCTCAGGTTGTGACCATAGGTTCACCTCACTGTGGAACACCAACGTGGCTGCTTGGAGGTATGTGTGTGGGCAGCTTCAAGGGTTCCCCTGTGTTCAAAGGGGAGACTAGACAGACGAGAAACAGAACTTCAAATACATTAAAATATCCTGCTCTGACCTGCTTTCCAAAGCACAAGTTTATATCATACAAACAGATGACTATTAAGCATTTATATGTAGCAAATATCAAAGCAGCCAGCTATGGCACTCACTCAGTTGAAGAAATCTTGCAGTGTTCACCAGCAACAAAGGAAAAACTATCTAAAAGTAATGCACTTTCAAACAAAGGAGAGAGAAGGACCAGTTTATGCATAGACTCAGCATTAGGACAAATAAGACAAGGAGTAGCAGCAGAAAGAGAGTAAAAGAAAACATCAAGCAGTGGTGGTTTAGAGAAGACATCTCATGTAAAAGAGACAACTGGGCAACATATAAAACACAAGAGGAAGTTTAGCATACAGGAATTCAGGACAAGCTTGGTGATATTTGACATCTTAAGGCCCACCTCGAAAGATGACAATCTGCAATATAGTCAGACGAGCTATCATCAGTCATGCTGCTCTTCTGGTCATTGGACAAGGATGCAGAACTTGCACAGAACTGGAAAGCAGAGAAATAGAAGGCTGGTTTAAAGCTTCTGCAATCCCCTGTGCGCCCCCCTGCACTGAAACAACAGAAGCTAAGTTTCACCTTGGAAAGTACGTCAAATACTGCTGGTGACCCCCTCCCATTTGAAATTGCACAGATTATGGAATAAATTGCAGCAGAGTCATAGTCTGTCTCCACAGGCTTAAGGATAGAGTTAGACTAGTTCGGATAATCTGAGACTAGGAAGCAGGAGTATTTTACCACCCACCCATGAGACAGGACATATGGAAAGTGTCCTATTCCCTATGTAAGTTGCCATGGCAACACTTGAAAGGAGAAATTGGAAAAAAGTCACAACCTGTCATATCAGAAGAGCCTACTGGCCAATACAGCCCATGACCCAGGGGAAGAGAGTTTAGAACTGTAGCCTTTCCTACAGAAGAAGTTACTCTAGAAATCATTAACACCAAGCTAAAAATGAGGATGCAGCCAGCACAATTCAAGCAAGCAAAGAAAACCAATTGAAGCTTCAAACACTGAAGGGAGCAGGCAACACAAAGCAAAAGACATAGACAAAACAGTCCTCTTCCCAGAGCAGTGTAGTCACGTTTCCCATGGTTTACCTCAGACGGACAGGCCATTTTAACTCCAGCCATAAGGTTTTCAAGTTCTTTCCAGGTGTTAGTCTGTGTTGAGGTAATAACAAAACAGAAGCAATAAAGACATTAAATCAAAACGTCTATTCCAAAAAGGATGTTGGTAGCTAAAACAAGGCATGTTCTGGGGAGAACAAAGCTTGACAGAAAGAGTAAACAAATGAATGGTAGCATTTTTCATATGCAGAGAGTATGTAGAATCAGTGACAGCTTCCTCGAGGCTCCCAAGGTTGAGATGCTAGTGCTGCATACATAGAATCATAGAATGGTTTCAGTTGAAAAAGACCTTTAAGATCATCAAGTCCAACCATCGATCCAGCCCTACTAAGTCCACCACTAGACTATGTTCCTAAGAACAACATCTACTAATCTTTTAAATATTTCCAAGGATGGCAATTCACCCACCTCCTTGGGCAGCCTGTTCCAGTGCTTAACAACCCTTTCAGTTGCCCTGGCCCATACCTTGCCCATTGTCCCTCCCCACGCTAGCCACAGTGTTAGTGCCATACCAGGAAGCAGAGCTTGTGTCGCAGCACAGCATTCTGGAAGTGGCACTCCTCCACCTCCTTCTGTAAGATTATCTTCTCCTGGGTGAGCCGCTGTGCATTGGCTTTCTCTGCATTGAGAGCCAGGGCCAGTGCTTTATTGTTGTGCTTTAAGGAGACTTTAATAGTGGAGGAGTTGTCTGTAAGGGATAAAGAAGTATCACATAAAATCAGCATCCAAGGTCTCATCCATGCCTCTTCCCTCATCATCCTTCTTTCTTTACCCAGAATAACCTCTCTTAGGCTCAGATCTCTACAACTCAATAGCATGTCTCCCCCACCCCCCTCAAAGTCAGTAGCATAATTCCTTCCAGCAACAGAAGCCTTCAGAGGACAGCAGGAAAAACTTTCCTTAACACCTAAAAAACGTGACAAGACACCCTCTCCTTCCCTCAAGGGAGACGTGCTGAGTCAGCAAGCTACTGTTTCAATTCTTAATGAATGATGGTCTGGTTCAGGTGCTGAGTTTAGAAAGATATGCTTCTGACTTTGAAGAAGTCACCTATAGCTCTGAGTCCTTATCTCCATCCAAAAAGAGGGAGAAAAATCTACTACTGAGGAACGAAGTAGCCCTTGAGCAGATTTAGATCCATGTTTCCCAGTTTCAAGACAAATAAAATTAACAGAAATACCTAACTTTTTCAAAGTAGTTCAAATTATTTTATGTACTATTGTTGCATTTTTTCCGCCATAAAAACAAATCACAGTTGGGCTAGCTTCTGTACAGGATTGCATATAAACTAAAATACTTTCCATGCCTCTTATTTTTTTTCTGTTTGGACCCTGAGGATTCAGTTACCCAGATACAGCTGTCTAATGCCATCTGAGATACTGCCGAGCAGCCTGTGATGCCCCCAGCTGCTGCTCCAAAGGTTCTACATTAAACCTGCCAGTCGCAGATACCTCAGACACCTTTGGGCACCTCAAGTGGCACTTGACACTCATTTGCAGGGTACTGAATGTACTAGAAACCCACAAGCAGAGAAGCAGCTGTTAAATGTAAGCTCTGAGTAAGACTACCACCCACTGCCACGGCCAAGGCACAGTAAAAAGCTGACACAGCTGCCAGCCTCTGTATATACCGCAAGACAAAATATACTCACTAATTATTTTGGTTTTGATTTTTGACACAAGCGAGGCATTCAACTTCGCAGTCCTCAAAGCACCGTTTTTCTTCCCTCGCATGCGCCGTCTTACGCCACTCAGGCTGAAGGACCTTCCGGAAGCCTCCATAGCTGGAGAGAAGCGACACCGAGCAGGGCTAGCACCTGTATTCTTTCCTTCAAGTACGTACCGGCAGGACCTACACTCTCCCCGAGAGGGTACCTGCGGCCTCGCTTCCCGCCCTGCCGCTGCGCTGACCCCCGCAGGGAGCAACGAGGCCG
>NW_010160545.1:0-1762 GCF_000695765.1 Mesitornis unicolor | reverse complement strand
GGATCATCCGGCCTCACCTGCAAGCGGGGCGGCAGCCTCGCCACCCTCAGCCGCGGCGAGCCCTGCAGGCCAGCGAACAGCTGCTCCTCTCTGCGGCCGAAGAAGGATGAAACGAGAGAAAGCCATACCCGCCGGGAGATTTTGAATGCAAACAGCACGGCGGGCAGCCCGCCCCCCCGCCCTGTCAGAGGGCGGCGGAGGAGTGAGCCTTTTCGTCTGCCCGCTGCTCTGCCGCAGAAAGTCGGGATAAGTCGGGACAAAACCAGAGCACGTAAGCTCTCCGTCCCCGCTGCCGGTTAAGCGGAGTGGGAACGTTACTTCTTCCGTTACTTTTTCCGTTAGGGCGCGCACGGGCTTGCTTGTGCGGAGAGCTCGTGGCCCCCACGCTCTTGGTTCAAGCTGTGCCGCCACGCTGGGCCGGGCTGCGGACGTTCAGACGGAGCTGTTACAGTTACAAGACAATTTTGGCCGATAGGGGTGGGTATTTGTTTTAGCAGTAGAGCTAAAAGAGCACTTTAACCGATAAAGGTAATTAAAGTGGGTTGATGATTATGTAGTTAGAATAGGTATTTGTTTAAACTATAGAATGAGGAAAGATTGCAAGATACGTTTGTATAAGCACTAGAGAAGGCCCATACCATGTTCAAGAGAAGAATTAGACAATAGAATGAGGGATAATAGCTGTGGTCAGACCACCGTGGGAATGGACCAAAACTTCTGTGGGAATACTTTCGTGGGAATGGACCGAAACTTTTTTTTCTTTTACAGAATTACAGGGGTAATCCAATGTGTTTTGTGGCGTGATAGTGGGGAACCAGTCAAGGTGAGGGGCAGAGTAAAAGGTGATCATCTCATGCATGCTCGCATTATTTTGCTTTGTTAAAAATGTATAAATAGGCTGTGAAAATGTATGGGCGCCAGAGCACAATTAGAGGAGCTAGCCTCTGTGCATCCCCAGCACTGAGAATAAAGAAGTGCCTGCTTATCTGCAACTGCATAGATAAGTTTTTCTCCTTATGATTGCAACCCCATCAACAGAGCTGGCTGCTCTCATGAGAAAAAGGACTGCGAAATGCCGCCTTCACAGTCTGGCTGGAAGCGCCTAACTTTGAGGACGTGCTCGTGAGGTGCCAGCATTCTCTAATATGTCTTCTGTGCTCCCTGCATGACAAATTCCACAGTTTGAGAGGCCTAACTTGCTCTTACTGAGTTTACTGTGTTACTTTACTAAGTTCCCATGCAGCCCTATTTTAACAGTGGAAATCTTTGCCAGATGATACTGCAGATAACAATTATTCGTGTTTCCAAAAGTGATAGGACAAGTTTATGGAAGTAAAAAAAAAAGCAAGAGCTATTAACAAGACAACACCTTTTGCTCAAGAAGGTCCTGAACTGCAAATAGGTGGAGAAGGGGAATTACACTGAGAAAGTCTGGCGCCTCCTGGTGCAGCTCTTCCACCTCTTCCCCAGGCATCCAGTAGCAGTAGGGGCTGCTATTTTTTTTTCCTCAGGAAGGGCACAAACACAGTCTCACCCACCCTCCCTGCCTTGCAATGATATAGAGGCATTTATTGCTTTTGGGAAAATAGCAGGGGTCAGTCCACCTCAGGGCTAGGGACCAGCCTTACTTCAGGAAAGACACTCTTCATCAGGTTATCACAGAATCACAGAACATTAGGGATTGGAAGGGACCTCAAAAGATCATCCAGTCCAATCCCCCTGCCGGAGGGGGGGGTTACACAGGAAGGCGTCCAGGCGGGTT